>NC_057711.1:127178023-127214722 GCF_004010195.1 Chiloscyllium plagiosum
CTACACTTGGCCCATATCCCTCCAAACATTTCTTATTCATGTACTTATCCAAATGTTTTTTAAACATTGTAGTTGTAACCACATCCACCACTTCCTCTGGAAGTTCATTCCACACGCCAACCATTCTCTGTGTAAGAAAATTGCCTCTCATGTCTTTTTTAAATCTTTCTCCTCTCACCAGAATCTGGTTTCCAGCATCTGCAGTCATTGTTTTTACCTCATTCACTTTAACTATACACCTCATGATTTCATAAATCTCTGTATGATCAGCCATCATCCTCCTACACTTGAGTGAAAAAAGTCCCAGCCTATCCAGCCTCTCCTTATAATTCAAACGCTCTATTCCCAGCAACAACCTGGTAAATCTTTTCTGAACTCTCTCCAGCTTGACTCTATGGGTTGGAGGTAGGCTTTTGCCTCTGACTGCGGAGGTTGCAGACCCCAGCGCCATTCTAGTGACATTGAATGTACAATCTAAGCCAATATTTTACTGCCATACTGAGAGAGTGCTGTAATGTCAGAGGTGCTGTCTTCCAAATGAGGTATTAAACTGAAGTCCTATCTGCCCTCTCAGATAGATGCAAAATACCCTGTGCTACTACTTTCATTAGAAGCAGGAAAGAATCATCTGACATCCCAGCAATTATTCATTCCTTAGCCAACAACATTTTAAAAAATTAACAAGTTCAAGCCTTTATCCCTGACTAACACTCTGTGTTTGGTTTAAGACAATAGACAATAGACAATAGGTGCAGGAGTAGGCCATTCTGCCCTTCGAGCCTGCACCAAAGATGAAATGGTTCTGCTTCGAATGGTTGTTAAATGACTGCAGGTTTTCTGTGACAGAGGCATGGCAGATTTCAGTTCCCTCATTGAACCTCCACAACTGTAAGTGTGAAACAGAATTTGGAAACATGTTTTTGAAAACACAGCACAAAGATAAGTTACCTATTCTAAGAGATTAAGCTCAAGATAGAGTGTGTTGAAGTGAAGGTGTAGAAAAAGGATTACGGAGGATCATTAGGAAAATGTATTATGAATAAATCCAGAAATGTAAGGTTAATTGAGTCTGCCAGGGACACTGTTCTACATGTAAAAGAAAATCCCATGGAGTGATTCAAAGTTGAGCAGGGGAGATTGACCTGGTGTCCTGCTCAATATTTATCTTGTAAAGAGCAATGGATCAAATGGATAATCTGGCAATTTAACTCATTTGTGGGAGATTATTGCATACAACATGGCTACTCTATTTCCTATATTACAAATGGTCAACGTTGACTACAAAAAGCTTTGTCATGTCCTAAGATCATTTAGGGTGCTGTGCAGATACAAATTTTTCTCTCTTTGTCTGATTAATGGCAGATTAATTAAGAGACCTTATTTGTCCAAAGGGACATATTTGATTAAAGTCTATTTAATATCATTAGACTGAAAATTGGCACATTGCACTGTAACCTAGTTACACTGCCAGAGAGTAGCTGTAAGAAGGTCAAGCTGGACTCTATGGAAGGTATTTTGATAAAGGATGAAAACTACTCATGTTGGCTTGCAAGTCTGGGTTTTTAAATTCTGAATTTTGATGATAATTGATGAATGCCATAATTAGAATTTGCCTATGGGTACTAAGAGAGGTCAATGCTGATTCAAGTGCTGATTAGACATGATTATTGTGGAGTGATACAACCAGGCTTTAACTGAAGGTGCAAAGTGCCCTTGCAGACACACAGAGGCAGGTTTTATGATTGATCAAAGACTGAATGAAAGGGAGCATTTAAAGTCGTGGTGGAGGAGGGATGTCCTGCATACATTGGGGATTTCTTGAGGACAATCCACTTTGTTCTCCTGTCCATCTCTTCTGTAGCAGCTGGTGATGGTCAGCCAGCCTTAGCTCCAGTTTCTATTCCTTCTGCGAGATACCTAGCAAGGTATTAGTGACCAAGCACTCTCATTGTCCAGAGGACTCCGATGGCATGTCCAACAGAGTAGCACAGCACTCACTCCTTTCAGGTTATGTCTTCAAAATATTTACAGAATAAGTATTGATAAATAATTTGTTAACCTCCAGTACAGAGTGAACAGAAATAAACAATTAAGTAGTGCATAAAATCAACAGATAGATATTTGGAGAAGATATTAAGTGAAGAGTTTTCTGTAGCCTATTTAATGAAGTTTAATAAACAACTTAATTGTCAATAACGCTTCTATCAATCATTTGTGTGACTATTAATGGCACTGACGTGTGCTTCTTTACTGTGCTGTAACTTGTGCTAATAAGAACGAGCGTCAATCAATATTGCAGCTTAAGACTCCATCTTAGTCACCACTCTACTTCAATAACACCCAAAACACTGAAGTCATCCCATCAGTCTAAGAGTTGAAATGCTGCCTTTTAGTGCCCTCTAGTGGAAGCTGAGGAAATAATGAACGTTATTATAAAACGAAGAACTGGAGACTGTAGGGATCTGAAACAAACAGAAACAAATTGCTGGAGAAACTCAGCAGGTATGGCAGCATCTGTGGCAGCAGTTAACATTTACAGTTCGATGACCCTTCTTCAGATTGTTGCAGCAATGCGTCAAGGAGCCTGAAGAGGACCCTTTGGAAGCCTGCCTTTTGGTCCTTCATTCTTATCTAGAGGACTTGTGGGATCAGAATGACTGCAGTGAGGTGAGATCTCTTTAGGATGGGAAACAGAAACAACATCTCCAAGTACACAGAAGTTGGTCTTTCGGAGCTACTCTTTCTGTGCATGTCAGTTTGCTGCTTCCCTGCATCCATACAGAGTGGTGCTGCATATGATAGGAAAGGACAGTGTTCATAGTCTCCAGCTGATGAAAACAATGTTGAGTTCTGAAAGTTATGAAGTGCATTGCTGTGTTTCTCCAACAACGTTTGTAATTGTCTTAGTATCTAACTTGTATTTCACTTTACAGCCATATCGTTGTACCTCGGCCAGTGCTGCAGGCATGATGGTTCCCTCATTAGAAGTTTGCAGCTTGTCCTCTCAGATGGCTTATGAAATGTTTCAACAGCAACTGTCTTGCCAAATAATTATGTGTGAAACTGCACAATACCAAATAACACGGCTAAGGTCAATCGCTTTATATTGGAATAGACGGCTAGCATGGATGGGTTTGTACAGGGTTTTGAACCAACAGCAATTGGTATTTCATCTTGCAAAGGACACATACTTAGGCCATCTGTAATACTTCAAGTATTACCTCTTATCAGGAATCAAATAATTGCAGCAGTCAAGACTTTGCTGTCAGGACCTGCCTGATAGAATCAAAGATCAACATGGTCTCCTTACCACAGATGAGGGAACACGTTTACTGAGCAATCTCTCAGTGCAAATATCTTGCCTGTGACATTGGGAATATCTGACGAGTGTAAATTTAAAATCTGAGACGAGGTAGCAGATTCCCTTTATCCTGCTGGGTTGGCATTTCTTTAAGAATCTCAGTTTTTCTATATCTTTGTGAGAAATCTTACTCCCTGCTACTTAAGATTCACAGTAATAAATTGCAATGTTTTGACATCACGTTGTTGGAAAACTGTCAAACACAAAGTAAAAAAATCTCAACAATCAATGTCAAGAACTGAATAGTCTCCAAATTGACAGCTTTCAGAAGACAGATTTTAGAAGTCCACGCCCAAAATAAGTAGAGCGTTATTGATTAAAAAATAGCTTTCTGAGGGCAGGAAGTAGACACTTGTTTCTGTTCCTCAAAAAAAACATGATATTTTCTCAATCATGCTCTATTTCTAGCATTTCTCCAACCTTGTTTTAAGCATGTTGCATTGATTCAATCCAAGTTGATCAATTGTGAATATTGAACACTGTACTTCTGTTTAATCAATGACCAGAAATTACCATCAGCTCCATTTGCACATAAGAGGGCTAAAAACATTCTGGCTGAGAAGTAAGAAGAATGTAATTCAAACCCTCTAATTTATTGAACCAGGATAAAATTTATTCTCCCAATAACCTCATTGCAATTCTTAAATAAAATGTATCAAATCTTTTATGATTGTAAATGAGTAATTTTTTGATAATACTTCAGGACTATGCAATACTGAAATTGGTTTTGCAACCATTTTGAAAGAAAGCAATTACATAGCTTTTTTTTCTCTTCATTTGCCTGAGAAGAAATTTGATTGCAATTTATTCAATGGTGTCTGGCTCCCTCCTGCTTTGGTCAACATTGACTTCAAACTGTTGCCAGAAAAACAAAACTATACTTCCACTCCAGTGAGGAAGACACTTAACACTCCGTAATATTTTCAGCACTTCCGTTTATATGACATCTTTCCCAATTTTCAGAAATCCAAATGCTCTTCTCATTCGAGAATGACATTTGAAATGCAGCCGGGATTGTAAAACAGGAATAACAGTAGATGGCGTGTGTATAGCAAGATTCCATAGCTTGCAATGAGAGAAATGGCCCGATCTTATGTTTTTCGCCACACCATTAAGGGATAATTATTGATTGGCTCACCAGGATGAATCCCTCTATTCTTTGACAGGGCTCATTTTGAAATCCTAACTGTCTGCAGTAATGCAGCATTCCCTCAGTATCACAGCGAAGAATCAACCAAACATATGTGCTTAAGTTTCTGGAATCACAA
The DNA here is from genome assembly GCF_004010195.1 of Chiloscyllium plagiosum. Classification (NCBI taxonomy): domain Eukaryota; kingdom Metazoa; phylum Chordata; class Chondrichthyes; order Orectolobiformes; family Hemiscylliidae; genus Chiloscyllium; species Chiloscyllium plagiosum. The sequence continues at coordinate 127,182,653 of NC_057711.1, forward strand.
ATGCGTTGATTTTTCACAAAGAAGAATGCTACCACTGAACCATGCATGAAACCAGTCTCCAGTTTATTTTGAATGCTGGGATTGGAGACAGCAGAGGGTTTTCTAAGTCCAACTGGAAAGATTATTCACATTCACATATCATATCTGTCAGAAGTCCATAGTTCATCTCCTGATTATGATTTATGAGTGAGTCAGTGACAAAATTCAAACGGCAAATTGTGGAGCTGGAACCATATAGCAAATCAGCTCACAGAAGTAAGAGGCAATAGATCATGGAGTATGACAATGCATTGGTTATGTTACTGGCCAATGGAGGAAGAGAGGACTGCAAATGCTGGAGAAATCAAAGTCAAAAAGTGTGACACTGGAAAAGCACAGCAGGTCAGGCAGCATCCAAAGAGCAGGAGAGTCAATTTTTCGGGCATAAGCTCTTCAACATGGTATGTTACTTGGCATACTAATCTGGAAAAGGTAAGTCTTACTAATGTTTTCAGGGTTTCAATTGGTTTTAAATATCTGGAAATAAAAAGCTGGCATCAGAGAAAGTGACAGTGAGGTTGTCACAAAAACCCAACTAATTTACTGCTTGCTTTTGGAGAAGGAAACCTTTCTGACTTACTCAGCCTGCCCACTACATGACATATAACTGCAGCGTATTGTGGTCTGGCAGCCCATTCTGTTACCTCTGCATAAACCTCGGTAGAACAAGAAGAAGACATCCACTTAGGGCAACCGAATACCAATAAATGTTGATGACAGCCATATTCCAAGAATGAGTTTTAGAACAAATCCTCAAAGGTGTATGGAATAATGAAAACATAAATAACCAGAAGGATTCGATGTCCCATATAACAGTACACACACCCTCAGTCCTCTTGTAGCTGAGAAAATAAAATGATTCCTTTTTCTACTTCCACCGTTAACTGCATTTGAAATTGCAAATGTGTTTTCACATTTGGGGGTGACATTGATGGTTGTCCAAGTTAGGTACATACATACATGTATACACTGGAACCAAAAGATAGGAAGTGAATCCGCTATGGAGATTTCAGCACATACTGTCATTTTGCAGGAGGGATGCTTTAGTTAGTATGCACTGCATGGTGCTACAGCACCTGTGTAATTATATTAAATAATCATCCTTCACTCATCTCAACCTTTCAGACTATCTGTGGGAATAGAATTTCATCCACTGCATCTTTTGCTTTTTTGCACTGTTTCAGTCTCTATAATTAGTTCCTCTCATAGCTTATTTTTACATTTGTTTTACTTAATTAATCCCGAAGCTGATTTTATTCAATGTCAGAAAGTGTGTCAGGTTGACAGTTGATTCACTTTGTGAAATTCTGCTTACCTAAAGCTCAGGCTAACAGGCTGAATAATATTGCATAAGTATATGTCGTGACTGGTTAAGGACTATGTTGTCGTGATTTACCCCACTAAAACAAATAAAGTTTCTTTAAAAAAATGTCTAAGACAACTCAAAGTTATATTCTGGCAATTTTCCAGTAGGTTTTCTAACAACATTGCAATGATTCATGAAGCAAATACTAAATAGTGGTCAGTGAGGTGGTATCAATGCATGATTTTCATTAATGTTAGTGAGTAACCTTGGCACTTGACAGTATTTCATTGATTCCAGAGTATGACAGGATATCATTGATTTCAACACTTTAACATAAGATGATTTTATTTCTGTAAAATAGCTCATCAACTTGAAGGCTTGTTTTCAGACGTTTCATCACCATACTAGATAACATCATCAGAACCGGAAATGACATCACCCACCTTAAGAAACCAAGACCTCTAAATACAGAGATGAGACATACCACCAACACTTCACCAGAGACACGCGCTGATGATGTTACCTAGTCACGGTGACGAAACATCTGAAAACAAACCTTCAAGCTCAGCAAGCCAACTTACAGACTTACCATCAACTTGAGCTACAAATCTTCTCAAAAATTGATAATGTTTTTATTTATTAATTCACAGAATGAAGGCATCACTGGCCAAACCAGCATTTATTACCTATCCCTAACTGGAGTCACATACAGGCCATATCAGGTAAGGATGCCCTTAGGTAAAATCTTCTCTTCCTGAAGGACATTAGTGAACCAGATGGGCTTATACCAATTCCTGATGAAGGGCTTTTGCCAGAAATGCAATTCTTCTGCTCCTCAGATGCTGCCTGACCTGCTGTGCTTTTCCAGCAACACACTCTCAACTTATACTGACAAACAACACTTTCTGTGGCCATCATTTGACAATTAATTCCAGTTTTCTTCTATTGAATTCATGGTACAATTCAAACCTGGATCCCCAAAACATAACCCAGATCTCTGTGTGATAGTCTAGTGACAATACCACTAAGGCATCACCACGTGAGTATTAGGAGTTTTCATCACTATACTTATATATTTTCAGATTTTCCACTTGGCATGAAGTTAAAGTCAACCAAAACACTATTGTTTTTATCCTATCCCACACCAGGTCCCAGTCACTCAGCACCCAAGTACTCATTGACCTACATTAGCTCTCAGTCCAGTACTTGCCAATTTTAAAATCATCACTTTCCTGTTCAAATCCTTCTATCGTCTCAACCATCTACAACTATGTAAGAATTGCCAGGTCTCTGAGAACTCAACATTCTACTCACCCTGGTCTCTTGCATGCCACAACCCACCCTCACACCCACTTCCTGCCCCCACCCCTTCTCCCTTTATCCCACCTTTCGTCCTGTCACCTTCATTTGTTGACAGTACATGAATTGCCTCCCTAAACCTTTCGGCCTTTCCCTCCTCTTTTTAAACCTCTATAGGTTAACATTTCATTCACCTGCCCTAAGACAAAGGAGAGTATGGTCTTCCGCCTAGTGCTTTTGAAGGGGCAAGGTGTATAAAATGCAGCAAGGCACCACTCACAAAGGCTCCATACCCCCTTTAACCCACATTGCCATCCCCCACCCTCACAGCCTCTCAAACCGACTCCCAGTCCCCTCACTTGCCTCACCAGGGAGGTGTCAGTCAGACCCTGCCATTTCCTGAAGTGCAGTCGCTGTTAGCTTCTCTTCAGAAAGCAGCCGTAGACCCCTTGATCCTGGCAATTGGCCGGCGGCTCTTTAAGTTGGGACCTCCTCTCCAGATAGGGGCAGCTTCTCATCTTTAGCCAATTAATGCACCATCAAATGTTCAATGGCAATGGTACAGCGGTAGCAAAGGGGATCTGTTCCCCTCCAACCGGAATCTCTACCATCTGAAAACTCCTGGCTGATATTACTTTCTTTAGCTGGCTGTCAATTTATATTAGATTATATCCCTGTGAAGCCCTGTAAGGCATGTCACTTCATTAAAGGGCTGCGCTTTTCCAGCAACACATTTCCAGCTTCTCATCTTTAGCCAATTAATGCACCATCAAATGTTCAATGGCAACGGTACAGCGGTAGCAAAGGGGATCTGTTCCCCTCCAACTTTTTGGGTGGTGGGACCGGAATCTCCACCATCTGAAAACTCCTGGCTGATATTACTTTCTTTAGCTGGCTGTCAATTTATATTAGTTTATATCCCTGTGAAGCCCTGTAAGGCATGTCACTTCATTAAAGGTGCCATAGAAATGCTGTGATGAGCTGACCACAAATTAGAGCAAGCTTTGTGAGACCAGCACACAACCACCTGATGAAGGAGCAGAGCTCAGAAAGCTAGTGCTTCCCAGACAAACCTGTTGGATTATCACCTGGTGTTGTGTGATTTTTAACTTTGCCCACCCCAGTCCAAAATTGGCACCTCCAAGTCTTTGTGAAACCAGAGTGAGATATACAGAAACGGTCAGCATTGAAATTACATCCAAAGACAGCGAAACCTGACAATTAAGCCAGCATCAAGAAACTTGAATCCTCTTAAATTCATGTGTGTATGATAACTCCACATATTGGAAGATGAAACACTCACCTATTAATTAGCCAGCTTGGAAGCATGAGGAGCACACTCAGGAATATAGAGTTAAGAGTGTGGTGCTGGAAAAGCACAACAGGTCAGGCAGCATCGAGGATCAGGAAAACTGATATTCAGGCAAAAGCCTTTCATCAGGAATGAGGCTGGGATCCTTGGGGGTGGAGAGATAAATTGGAGGGTGGGTGAGACTGGGGGGAAGGTAGCTGGGAGTCTACCCCCAGCCCCGCCACCCTTCCTTGCAGAACATTACTGGTTTCAAACTGCTTCTAGAAGGACAAGAACACCACCCCCTGCAAGTTCACCCACCGTCCTGACATGGAAATATATTACTAATCCTTCAGTGACACTGGGTCAAAATCCCTAACAACATTGACAGCCTGCCTACAGTCGTTCAAGAAAACTGCCACTATTAACTTAGTCTATAAGAGGAGAAGTAAATAATTCAGCCCTTCAAGTCTGCTCTACCATTCAATGAGATGATGGCTGATCTAATAATCCTCAACTCTACATTTCTGTCTTTTCTGAATATATGTTAATAGTTCAAAGTGGTACTGCAAAAGACCTCAGGAACAGAGGCAGAATAAAGGTTTAACAAAACTTTAACTCAATAAATAGTGACTTAGCAAGTGTGTCTGAGCATTCAGATAGTGCCAGGATTCTTGAATATTATTGGAGCTGCACTCATCCAGGTAAGTGGAGAGTATTCTGTCACATTCCTGACTTGTGTCTTATAAATGGTGGGTAGGCATTGGGGAGTCAGGAAGTGATGCATTTGCGACTATTGTGACTCAGGTCAGAGATTAGCAATGCTGCAGTGAGTAATTCACCTCCTGACTTCCCGGAGCCTACTCACCATTCATAAGACAACATTTACAAGTTGAGAATGTGATCAAACATTCCTGACTTGCCTGGATTAGTGCAGCTCCAAAAACACTCAAGAAGCTCAACACCACCATAGACAAAGCAGCCTGTTGGATTGGCTACCTTCTACATTCACTTTCTTCATCACCAATGCACAAGCTAGCACACAAGTTCCATGGGTAACAGGGAAGGCAAATAGAATGTTGGCTTTTCTTTCAAAGGGAATGCATTATAAACATAGGGAAGTCTTGTTAAAACTAAAAAAGGCACTGGTCAGACCACAACTGAAATGTTGTAACAATTTTCATTGCCTGAACTAAGGAAAGATTTACTGGCATTGGATGCAATCCAGAGACAGTTCACCAGGTTGATAAGACATTGTCTTATAAGTAGAGGTTCAGTAGGTTGGGCTGTATTTATTGGAGTTTAGAGGAATGAAACATACAACATTCTGAGGAGACTTGAGAGCTTGTGTTTCCTTATGGGAAAGTCTCAGACCACAGACCATAATGTTAAAATAAGGGGTCACCTGGTTAGAACAGAGATAAGGAGGAATTTTTCACTCACAGGATAGTCAATCCGTGAATCTATTTACCACGGAAGGCTGATGAGGTTGGGTGGTTAAGTAATTCTAGGCATGGACAAATCAATAAGGGAATTAAAGGTTATGGGAAAAAGGCAGGAAAATGGAGTTGAGGAATATAAGATCACTCATAATCTTTCTGAATTGCAGAGTAGGCTCAGTGGGATGAATAGACAATTTCTGCTTTTATGGCAGAAGTGGGAGATCAGAGTCAAGATCAGAGTCAAGATTAGAGCGGTGCTGGAAAAGCTGTGGTCAGGCAGCATCCAAGGAGCAGGAAAATCGATGTTTCGGACAAAAGCTCTTCATCAGGAATTCTCCTCAGACGCTGCCTGACCTGTTGTGCTTTTCCAGAAACCCTTTAATCTTGACTCTACTTCTGCTTTTATGTCTCATGGTCTTCTCTACAAGATGCATTGCAGTAACTCAACAAGGCTCCTCCAACAGCATTCTCCAAACCCGTAACCTGTTCTAAAAGTGTCAAGGGCAGCAGACACATGAAAATACTACCATCTGCAAGTTCCCCTCTAAGCTACACCTGGAGCTAAATCACTATTCCTTCAGTGTCGCTGGGACAGAATACTGGAATTCCCTTCCTAACAGCATGATGGGTGTTCCTCCATCCAAAGATGTATATATCTGTATTTCTTGCTGCCTCGGAAAGGCAGCCAACATAATCAAAATATGGAGATGCCAGCATTGGACTGGGGTGTACAAAGTTAAAAATCACATAACACAAGGTTATAGTCCAACAGGTTAAATTGGAAGCACACTGGCTTTTGGAGCGCTACTCCTTCATCAACCATCTGATGAAGGAGCGTCGCTCCGAAAGCTAATGTGCTTCCAATTAAACCTGATGGACTATAACCTGGTGTTGTATGATTTTTAACATAATCAAAGACCTTCCCACCCTGGTTACAATCTCTTCCAAATTCTTCCATTGGGCAGAAGATATAAAAACTTAAACCCACATATTAACAGATTCAAGAATAGCTTCTTCACCACTGAATGAACCTCTCAAATTTTAAATTTAATGTTGGTCTAGCTCTTTGCGCACCTTCTCTGCAGCCATAACATTGTATTCCTCGCTCTGTTCTATTACACTTATGTACCTTATGTTTCTGTGGCCTATACTACACGCCAAACAAATCTTTTCACTGTACTTAGGTACATGTGACAATAATAAATCAAATCAAGTCAAATCAAAGATCTGCAGTGATTCAAGAAGACAGCTCACTACCACCATCTCAAGGGGACTCAGACATGGGTAATAATTGCTGGTGCAGTCAATGACATCCACAACCTATTCTTTTTTAAATCATGCTGGGCTGCAGCATTATGGATTTCTCACATGATTTAAGTAATATCCTATTTTTTTGTTCTTTCTGCTAAGTATACAACCTCAAATTTTCCAGCATTACCCACATTTAAAGCACATCAATGTTCGAGGGGGCTTCGCCTTCAGGGTGAGAATGTGAGATTTTCATTGCTGGATGAGAATTGAGGAAGCTTTGCTTTAATGTTACATATTATTGATCACCAGTGCAGAATAAAGTACCTCTAACAAATATTACAACATTTGACAATCATCCCAAACTCAGGTAATGGAGATGGGTAGCAAACTGATCAAAGTTATATAAATCAATTAAGCGAGCAGGGTGAGAAATAGTTGATGGAACAGGAAATGTGAAAACGTACATAAATAATGGATCTACTTTGCAATCCATTAACAAAGTTGAAAAAAGGAAAAGGTTTTAGGTGGGATTATTGATCTTTCACTGAAAGTATCCTGTCAACATGAAGTTGTTATCAAGAGCTTTCAAGTACCAAGCTCATCCCACAGAAAATTGGCTGCAAGTCAAAATAGCTTATTTTAACTCAGCCAAGCTCATTAGTAGAGTCATGTTTAGAATATTATGTATTCTTTTAAGCACCTCGAGATATTAAGGTCAAAGAAGAGCAATAGTGATGATAACAAAGCGTCACAAACTCGAAATTATGAGAAGAACTGAATTTATTTCCATCAGCGAAAAGTGAATTGCAGAGGTGTTTAGCTGTCGGATGACAGAGTGATTCAGTAATAACACATTTGCCTCTGATTCCAGAGGCTACAGTAACTTTGGTCAGTATACTTACCGCAATACTGTGGTAGCAGATGCTGAAGATATGGAGCAGATCAGTGAACCTGTTCGCAGCATGTGTCCTCAACCAAGCCAGGCATTTGGAGGCTTTGTAAACAGTGAGGTGAAGAGACAGCTGCTGATACTGAAAGATGCTCCCAGGTTCTGCCGTTGGAGGCAGGACACAAGTTTGGGGTCAAAGTGATAGGGTTAGCGTTCTCTCACTGTACTCTGAGTAGCCCAGGGATAGGTATTCAGTTAAATGATGCAGTTACACAACTGTAGAGGAAGCACGCAGCCAAAGGAGGCCAGTGGAGATGGACAAGGCCAACATAATTGGCAATGAGGGCAATCTGGTGGCAAAATGTGCAAAAGCTCAGCATCTTTGAGACCTCATAACGCTGATGCCTGGGCAGACTGTGCCTGTTTAGGGAGCTGGTGGTTGAGCTCTGTAGAATACTGGAATGGGAGTTGAGATTGCTGGGAGGTGGCAGCCACCCACTGTAAGTTGCCTAAAGGTGCCTTCGGCACTCAGAGTTTACATTAATGGATGGTTCCTGGGACCATTTGGACATCTGTGTAACTGGACAGTCAGTGATCCATTGCTGAATAAAGCAAGTTGCAAGTACCACAAAGCAGGCTGGCCAATAAATGAAGTTTTCTAAAGACCAAGCCAGTCAGGGGCTTCAGAAAGAGAGAAAGGAGTACCTGGAAACAGTCAATAGCACCTAAAAGGGGCAGGGACTGCAAAGAGAGAAAGGAGTACCTGGAAACAGTCAGCAGCACCTAAAAGAGCAGGACTGAGAATGTGAACTTGGAATAAAACAACCGAGAAATGGAGAAAAAACGCAAACACATATTGTGTTTCCAATCCAGTAATTCTGGCAAATGTAAATTTCTAAACAAGCACATGGAAAGTTTGAGTTCATAGGTGTAGGAGAGGGTGCTGATTTGTGAGGAAGTGTTCTTCTTTCTATTAATCACCAGTTTTTTTGTTAATCTTACATGGAAAAGTTTAAAGTAACTAATTTTGCAGCCAATTAAGTGGTGTAAAAATATGAATTAAAGTATGACAGGGCAGCCTGGCAAAGCGAAATGCCCATCCTGAGACGCGTGGAGATTCATAGACACTTGTTATGAGCTCAATGAGCGCTTGTGGAGGAACAGTCTCCAGCTAAACAAGCTTACACTCCATGTTTCAGAACATCAGCCAGAGTCACTGAGGTCCATTCTCAATGTCGAGAACTATGTGGACAGCACATTCAGACAACTTGTCACCCCACAGTTAAGGGGCAAACAGACAAATTGGGAATGGATGACAACTCGGCAGTCCAGGAGAAACAGGTAATGTAGGAGATCTCAGAGGTCACGTTGACTAACCAGTTTTCCATTCTGGATATCGGTGAAGGTGATGTATCTTCGCAAGTGTGAACAAGACTACCCATGGTACCACAGGTAGCTCAGCTGTAACAGGGGAGGAAGCAGAATGAAAAGAGATTCTTATCTGTTAGGGTAACAGATAAGAATCTCTGCAGCTGTTAGTGTGACTCCACGATGGTGTGTTGCCTGCCTGCTGCATCCAGGACAATTACCATATTAACGATAAACTGTCGATGTTCTGCACAGTGATGTAAGTTGACAATGCCATCAGGTGACACGAACTCATGAGTAGACTCCTCATAGATATTCAGTTTGGATTCCACCAGGACCACTCAGCTCCTGGCCTCATTACAGCCTTGGTCCAAGCATGGACAAAAGAGATGAACCCAGGAGTGGGGCTGTCTCTGCTTGACATCCATCTCATGGAGTGTGGCATCAAGGAGTCATTGCAAACCTGGAACCAATGGGATCAGGAGGAACATCCTCTGCTTGCTGTAGTCATACCTGGTACCTAAGAAGATGGTTGCAGTTATTGGAGGTCATAGAATCCCCACAGTGCAGAAAGAGGCCATTCTGCCCTAAAAGTCTGACCAACCCTCCAAAGAGCATCCCACCCAGAACCAGCCTTCCATCCCATCCCATCCCCACAACCCCATACGGGGTTTTTACCATGGTCAATCCACCTAACCTGCACATCTTTGGACTCTGGGAGGAATCCAGAGCATCTGGAGGAAACCCACGCAAACACAGGGAGAAGGTGTGCAAACTCCACACAGACAGTTGCCTGAGTCTGGAATCAAACCCATGTCCCGGCGCTGTGAGGCAACAGGGCTAAACACTGAGCCACTGTGCTGTCCACTAGTCAGTTGACCAGGTCAATTAACTCAGCCACAGGACATCTCTGCAGGAGTTCTTCAGGGTGATGTCCTATGCCCAACCATCTTCAGCTGCTTCGTCAATAACATTCCTTTCAGCATTAGGATTTTAGCTGATTCTGCTTGCGAAATCAATTTTAAAAAAAACAAGAACACAGAAGGATTCTTTGCATTTGTTGACACTGAGGGAGATAACTTTGATTCTTCAAATTTAATATCCCTCGATTACCCAGTGTTTTATAAGCTAGGCAGTTCAGGATTCCTTTCAGCAATATGTACTTATTGCAGATTCAAATATTTAATTCTCCAGGTGTTTTACAATGCAACGATTTATCCAGCAATTTACTGCTGGACAATTTACCAGCTGCAATTCTCCAGAAGCAAAAGAAAAATAGAAATTTACAAATCTCAGGAACATGCACCAAGGTGCCTCTTTCTAGCTGAGATCACTAACATAAATCATTGACTGTCAGCTCTACTCTAGCTGCCCTTACTGGAGGCCAGTATGTATGGTCATATAATGAACAAGTTGATGAATGCACCACTTTCCAAACACATCTCCACTGATCCAGAGAAATGATGACCTTGAGGTTTGTCACCAGCAATTCCTTTAATACAATCAGAATATTTGGAGTTTGGATGAGCAGTGACTAGATATGTAACTTTGAAGAAAATATACTTTATCTGTATTTTTGTGAAAGTAATTTCTGAAAAATAAAACTTGCTGTACAATTCTCTCTTCAACCATCATATCATGTAGAAAATTCATGTATCAATCATTTGCCAGGATATTTTCTGCTGGAATCAGGATTATACCATGGATTTCCAATAAAATTAGTGATTCCACAATCAGTCATCTATTCTGTAATTCAAACTCACAAAAACATTTCACACAAACCTAAACTTCACACAAGTGACTGGAATTTCAAATGGTGCTACACTCTACAAGGAATTTAGCAGTGAATGAAATGCAGTAGAGTTTTTTTTAACATAATTGCTTGGGGACAGTTTTGCTGGTGTCCACATTTTGGGTTTAAATATTATATTTGTGTCATTCATGCTATTTAATGCAAGTTGGCATTTAGTAGTTATCCAAATTAAACCAAAAGAACAATAGCAGATTCTGATGGATTAACAAGGGACTAGGTTGGATAAATCTTTATATGCATCATCTTATCAAATATAATGTCCTTTTTGATGTTTTCTTTCTGAAAAAGGACCATATTTGTTTACATTAGTCAGCCATGACTGAATTGAATCAGTCTCCTCTCTATCCCACTGCAGGAGTTAAGTACAAAAATCCAGTTTGATATTCCAGTGGAGTACTGAGGGAATACTGGTAAAATATACAATTATAGCAACTATGCTTTTTCATTTTAGTTCATGGACAAAGCCGCAAAAAATCAATTAGTAGGTCATGGACTGTTGCATCAAGACTCCACTGTTAAGACACCAAGTGCCTGATTACTATATAAATCATTCTAAACTGCCACTGTGTTTGCTGCCTTTCTTTGTTACAGCAACATTTTCTGCTGGTCGAAAGCAATGTTTGTCAGGCTGTATATAAGCTATGCTCACAACTCGGTGAAATATTCACGGTCTTACTGTGATTCCACTTGAATGTCAATGGAGATGAAACAGAGAGAGATGTAAAATATGCGGCTGACTTGCTATCACCCATTTTGCATGACTGCACAAAGTCAAGGTCTAGTTTCAAACACCCAGCAGCAGGATCCACCCCCACCCCATCAATGTCTAGATGGCTTTCACATCAATATTCCTGCACTAGTCCTTTTTCTTCATTAGCTAGAAGTTATGTGGCTGGCTTCAAATTTCACATTTACTAGTAAGTAAGCAATCAAAGAAGAGTCCTTGATTAGTCCTTGTGAACAAACAAAAGTGTAGCTAGAAGAGGATGAAGTGTTTAGTTTTTATCTTCGGTTGAGAAGAACATTGATGATGAGGAATAGAAGAAGAGGGACATTGAGGACCGGGCAGACATTACCAGACCAGCCACGTCTATTGCAGCAAATAATGTGAGGGATACCTTAATAACAGGAAGAGTGAATTAATTGTTCTAACTGAAGCAAACAGGATTTAAAGCTGTCCCTAAACCCGTCAGTTCCTATCCACTTCCCACCAAACAGGCTTTAAATCTCATTATCTTCCATTCCATTGTATGTCCACTATTGGATCCCATTGTTTATTGAGATTCATCACGTAGCAAGTGAGAGCATAACCTGGCTCTCAGAATGCAACAGTGGGCTGATACAAAGTTCCACAGCCCCTGACAGTGCTGCCAAAGATTGGTCAACTATTTGCAATATGTTCTTGTACATCCAGACTTTATATGGTTTCTCCAATTACATTTCATCATAGCTTCTGGAATATTAATAAGGTATCAACATATTTTTACTTTTTTGAGTGCTCCTCTTGAGATATTCTCAAGGACTACTTTTTGATTTTTGGGGACTACATTTTCACTTTTGGAAAGTACTTTTATATTCTCATTAATTAATGTATTTTGTGGTGCTGTCATATAGCAACAATATCTTCTATATTTGTGTTGATGTATGGGGGATTTACACACAGAAGCAGAACCAGAATAATTCATCAATATTCTTAATAATTATCAACTCTCCATTAAACTTAAAACCATAGTGCATTAATTTCTTTGACACCATCGTCTTTAAATTGGTACAAGACAGGTTAAAAAAAGTTTCTTTTACAAAATAATTGAAAATAACTGACACCCATTTCTACTCAAAAAAAGCCATCATCCGAAACCCACCTTCTTCAGACTGGTGAGGGTACAGCTCCATCATATTTGCACAAAGCTGAAACATTTTTAACCAGTTACAACTCTATTTACTGAATCCTCGACCTCAATCTCAGATTTAAATTTAACAGTTGTCAGTTTTCAACGCAGTAGAATCCGTCACATTTTTCTAAGTGTAGCAGCTCTGAATTTACACAGCCCCAAATTTGGAAGGAGTTCAGTACCTCAATAATTTGAAGCGTTCTTGGATCCCAGTTAGCTGAGTATTCATTTGTGAACAGATTTAAAACTGTTCTCTCTCCTTTGAAGCCCTCCCCTCGACACCCTCAATGCTTGCATACTTGCTGTCTCTCCAAGCCCTTCTTGCAGCTAGCTCCTCCCACGTTACACCTCTTACTGGTCTTCTTCTACCTCAGCCTTCTGTTGCAGCTACACTCTTGCCCCTCAGATCACTTGTAACCTCATGTTTCCCCTCCCTGAAACCTCTTGTGGTCTTCTTCCCCTTCCAAATTATCCTCCCTTGCAGGTTCCTCGTCCTCCTCCATCTCCCATCCAAAAGGTGCCCCTACTCTAGCCCCAGAAGATGGAATTCTTGGATCCAACTTAAAACCCTACAAAAGGCCATTCAGCAAAAGATCACACACTCTGGCCCATGGCAGTTCTTGGTGCTGTTCTCCCAGCTCTCAGCATGCCCCCTTCCAGGGCCCTGACCCATTCCATCATCCCTCACCCCCTGCTCTTGGCCGTTCAATCCTGGGCTCTTGGCTTCCAGCAAAAGGCACACTTCCACCCCCCCAGGGACTCTCTAAATACCAGCACTGACTTTCCCAAGTGCTCACTGCTCCTCCAAAGGTACAGGCCATTTCTCTCCTGGATGGGAGGACAAATCTCCCAGTGATTGGTAAAGAGGCTGTTCATCATTTCCAACCATTCTACTTACTTGGGTGGCTCTTCTCACAGGCAACTTGCAGTCTTCTGAGGGTCTGCCTTCCCCATATATTGTGATGTTGGCTGAATTAGCAATGGTAACACTACTGAATATATATATAAAAAAACTTGATTCTCCTTTGCTGGAGTTGGTAAGCTACCGGTACAAATGTTAACTGCCATTAAAATAGCCAAAGTCAAAATGATGTCCGGGTTTTGGTATCAGAATCTCTACAGGGCAGAAAGATTCAGCCTGCACTAACCATCCAAACAGCATCTCACCCAGACCCCCACAACAGTTAACCCATTAGCCTGCATATCATGGGTAATTTAACACGGTTAATCCACCTAATGCTTGGACTGTGGGAGGAACCAAAGCAGGCACAGGGCAATATGCAAACACCACATAGACAGTCACCCAAGGCTAGAATCAGACTAGGGTCCCTGATGCTGTGCAGGAGTAGTGTTAACCATTGAGCCACTATGGTAACTGTGTATTTGACTGCATAGAGGTATCCTAGATATGATTGGGCACTGTGCCTAAGTGTTCGATGTTTTGATGAGTTTTTGAAACTTGTAGGTGAATTGTCTCATACTTGGAACCACTCAAAGAGGCAGCAATTGCAGACAGAAAACTATGGAAAATACAGGAATGAGCAAATTGTGATTTTGGGGTGTGGATCTGATTTGCTGCAAATTTGTTCAGCTTGGAGGAGATTCCACAATGATTTATTGATATCAGAAAGAAAAGTTAGGTATCCTAATGCTGCATGTTGGTGTTTTCTTACAAGTCAGTGTTGTAGAATTTCAGAAATGTTCTTCTAATAATAAGATTAGAATGGAACTCAAAAAAGGATATTCTAGATTTTTAAATAGATTAGATTCAATCTTCAACAGACTGGGCTGGAATAATTTTAATTCAAGAATCATATTTTAAGAATGCTCCTCCCATCCCTGTTAATCATACTGAAGATTTTATGCCCATTGAATATCATATGGAAAGCTGTTCATTATACAGCAATATAAAGAATACAGAAAGTGTAAGTGAGCAAAGGTTACAATTGATCTGCCTGGCTGAAGAGGAATAAAATCTCTAATATTAAATGGGTGGATCTAATTCATCAACTGTCTGCTTTACAATTATAAATGCATGTACAAATAAATTTCTGAGGATCCTATATGAGGTACAACTCACAGGTTGTTACTTTGTGCAGACTATGGACATTTTAAATTTAATTTGTTTTGAAATGTCGTTTGTACATAAACTGTATTTTTTTAATTTAAGGAGAAAATGAATCCAGTCATTTTATATTAGGTTTGTTTCGCTGTAAGAGGGTTATGTTTTCCTATAAATATATATAAGCTGAAACTGGGTCCCGTGTGGCAGTGGTTTTCAGAAGGGAAAGCCATTCATTAATGTGTGGTGTTTCCCACTGATGGTGCAGCTTTGTTGGAACATTGTTCCTGAAGACCCCGCCATTAACCTTCCTCCGGTTCAGAAAAACAACCATTCACCAAAACTCTCTGTTTCCTGTCCCTCAGTTGATTTCATATTCATACTATTTCTGTCCTTTTTATTCCACAGCTTCAAAATTTGCTGGCAAACATGTTAAGTACTAAATATCTTTCGGATGTCCATGTACACCACATTAATCACAGTATCCCCATTAACTCTTTCTTATCTTGTTAAAAATAACTAAGCAAGTTGATTAAGCGTGATTCTCTCTTACTAATCAGTATTGCATTTCCTTTAGTGACCCACATTTATTCTGTTGAATGTAAACTTCATCCCCTATTATGAGTATTTCTGACATTTAAATGTTTGCAGCCTTTCCAAGGACTCTTTAAAAAGAAACTAGGCAAAATAAAAAAAAACCCTAAACACTGAAAGGTCGACTTCTAATGGGTTATATTGATTGGGCTGTAGATCCTGGACATATTTTATTTTGCTTTAAATCAAGGGCATAAGGTTTGTAATTCTCCAGGATAATATCCAATGATGATAGGAAAACTTTGACCAACTCGTCCTCACTTTCCATCTTTGTGCTTTCAATATCCTTGGATACATCACATCTGGTCCTGGTGTCTTAGCAACTGAAGTACAGCCAGCCTATATAATGCCTGCCTTTTATCAACGTTTAGCCCATCTAGTGTCTCCACTGTCTGAATTGTTTTCCTAAAGACAGCATTTACCACTCTCGTACTAGATTGGTAAGTCATGTAGGTTTAATGAAAATCTTGAACAAGTCTATTTAACAGATAAACTGATATTTGCAATTACAGAGCAACGCACATGGACATTGTTAGGGCTTTCATGGTGCAGTGGCACCTTCAGAGCCAGGCAACCTAGGTTCAAGTTCCACCAGCTCCAGGGATGTGTATTAACATTTCTGAGCAGCTTGGCAAGATGATATCTATATAAATATCCTTAGTCTGGCATGGTGCTGCATAGAGTCCTCATAACTGTTGGTCACATGATATCATCTTGGTCCTTGGCTCATTAGTATACTCAGCCCTTAAAACAGTACCCATTTCTGCCTCTTTCACGATGACTTGAACAGTATTTTCTTCCTTGTTAGATATGGATGCAGAGTGCTAATTTAGTGCTTCAGCCAGGCTCCCTCCCTCCATGTTTAAATCTCACATTTGAGTCCCTAATTGGCACCAAACTTTTAAATCCCCACCTATCAACTCAACAGCAATTAAAGCACACTACCATTGTCGATCCAGAACAGCATCATTTATCAGCATACAGAATCCCTGAACCCCATTGTGCTATGTGTTGCTCAAAAGCTCACACGAATTGGTGGGTTATAGTTACAAAGACAAATTAGAGAGTTGCATGAATTAAAACTCCTGGTTTCCACTGAAATCTATTTTCTAACAATGACTCCAGCTCAATGCCTAAAGGTAATAGACACTCTCGACAAAACACGCAACCAACGATAAAGAAACAGACGCAATCTGGGGCCTCACATACATTTTGTATTCCTCAAGCAGGCCAAGAATTGCGTGCAACACAGTGACAAGACTAACACTTCTGACATTAAAATGTTTGTGCACTTTCCAAGGACTCATAAAGGGATGGGGGGAGAAGCGAAAAGGCAAAAAAAAAGCCTCCAACTACTGAAAGGTCTAGTTACTAACTGTTACTGCAACATGAATCCTTAAAGAGGTAAGCGTGACATGATTTATGAAGTGTCTGAAAGCAAGATCTCATCGGGCTTCCTTTCAAACCAGGAAAGGCATAAAATAGAGAATGAAATCACCACATGAGATTGGATGGAAACTGAGCATATCCTTGGGTTATATAAACATTAGACACCCCGAAAAGAAACCTACCAGAGAAGGGCTCTTTTTACCCATAAATTATGAATTTTAAGCAATGGCAGAAACTATAAAGGGAATGAATCCAGTCCAGGGAACAGGACTGACATGAAATAAAATATCTACAGTGTAGCCTCATAACCAAGGCTGGGACCAAAGAGTAAGAAAGTAACTGGAGCTAAATACCTGCACTGGGACCACAAGCCCTCCCTGAAACAGTTTAAAATGAATGAACCTGCAGGGTGACGCTGCATTTATCTGAAACTGTCAAGGGAGATGAGCAAGGACATGTGCAAGGCATTGGCAATCATTATAAAAGTCAATGTATAAAAGTTAAACAAGCTGATGTGTTCCAATATTCAGAGTGAAAAACAAAGACAGATTACTCTTAATTTAATTCAAAATAAATAAATGAAATTTATTAGGCTGAAAGAACATGAAGATTATATGTACTACAACAACCTCAGAAACAATAGTCAATACAACCTTTGATGGTGGATGTTATTGTCTAATCAGTCTTCTTGATTCCTTCAGGACACAACAACTCAAGATGATTTATCAGTCCAAGCCTGAATTTTGTCCAGGGCTTGCTGCATGTGGATGCAAACCATCTCAGTATCCAAAAAGTGCAAATAATACTGATGATTATGTAATCATCGAGAATATCCCCACTTCTGACTTTATGATAACAGGAAATCATTGATGAAGCAGTTGCAGGTCACTGTGCCTGGGAAGCTACACTGAGGAACTCTGGGTTCCTGTGGTACAGTGGAGCCAGGAGGCCAGAGTCTAAGTCCCACCTATTTAAGAGGTGTGTAATAACATCTCTCAACAGGTTGATTAGAGAAATCTACCCCAAGGGACTCCTACAGAAACATCCTGGAACTGAGTTGGTTGGCATTCAACATTCACAAGCATCTCTTTGTCTGCATATGACTTCAACCAGAAGAGACTTTTCCCAGTGACTCCAATTTTTCTAATGTTCTTTGATATCTTGTTTGGGCAAATGCTGTCTTAATGTCAAGGATGGTCACTGTCACCTCATCTCTTGAATTCAGCTTCTTGTCCATATATGAACTAAGACTGTAAGGAGGTCAGAGGTTGAGTAGCACTGGCAAAACCTACGTTAAATGTCTGTGAGCACATTATTGCTAAATAACAGCTTAATAGAGCTGTTGAGGACACCTTCCATCACTTTGCCAATGATCGAGAATAGATTGGTGGGGCAGTAATGTGTAGAATTATTTTTTTCCACTTTTGTGGACAGGACCTTCTTCTCTTTGTGTTCTATGCCTAAAGAGAGTCTATCTTGAAAGCTTTAGCCACAAGACGGGCAAGTAGACTTGGTTGATACCAATTTAATCCATAGCCAATCGAACCAATCAGCATTGCAAAGTGTTCTTGTTGCTGTGGCAACATGCACTTTGACATGCACATTGTAACCTGAAGCTCAGGTTAATGATGATGAAAGTTCCAATTTCTTTCAGAAACATGGCAAACCAGGAAGTCCTTCAAATCTAATTGCCTTTGATTGGCATACATACATTCTTCCAACAGGTTACTTCAGCTTATCTGACAGCATTTTAAATGCAATTTCCTTGGTGCGGTGAGCTGTCTTCTTTAACTGTTGAAAACTATTTGGTGTAGGTACACCCATAACACTGTTAGGGAAGGGGTTCCAGGATTTTGATACACCAACAATGAAGGAACAATGATTAGCTTCAAATTACAATGATGTGTGGCTTGGATTGACACATGCAAAATGTTGTGCATTGTGTTCCCATGTACCTGCGCCCATGTTCTTCTAGGTGGTGGTGGTCATGTATTTGGAAAGTGCTGTCTAAAGAGACCTGGAGAACTGTACCAGTGCACCTTACCAGTGGTACACACTGCTGCCACTGTGCATTGATGGTGGAGGGAGTGAGTATTGAAGGTGGTAGATGGGTTGCCAATCAAGAAGTCTGCTTTGTCCTGGATTGTATCAAGCCTCTTGAACATTGTTGGATCTGTGTTCTGCCAGGAGGTTACTTTGTAGATGGTGGATAGGTACTAAGGTGAAATTAGATAAATTATTCGCAACATATCTATTTTCTGACCTGCTCTTGTAGCTCCAATATTTATATGGTTGGTCCAGTTCAGGGTCTGATCAATGGTAACTCCAAGATATTGGCACAGGGTGTTTAGAAATAGGAACATTATTGAATGACATTGGGGAATGGTTGGATTCTGAATGGTCATCAGACATCATGGGGTCTGGATCAATATTGAGGCCCCCCAGGGTAACTCTGTCCAAACTGCATACCACTGTGCCACCACCATTGGTGGCTCTGACTGATCAGTGGGGTAAGGCATGGTGATAGTAGTGTCTCAGACATTGTCTAGAAGATATTACTGACTGTTTCACTGTATCAGGCTATTGTTTGACTAGATTGAGGATCAGTTTTCACACAAGCCCCCAGATGTTGGGAAGCAGATCTTTGCCGGGTTCCCAGTGTTCTGTGAATCATTGTTTTTGGCACAATGGTCGATGCCAAGTGGTTTGAATGTGACTGGACTGCATAAAATAATGAAGACAGATAGCTTTCACTGTCACTTATAAGACTCATTGCCTGTAACAAGCCCAGTCTGGTAGATATTCCTTTCGGACTCATTGAGTTGTTGTGCTACTGATGCAAGTTGTTAAAGTGAGTGAGTTTACACATCAAATAGTACATGGAATTATAGAGGTGTACAGCTTGGAAACAGACCCTTTGGTCCAACTTGTCCACACTAACGGATATCCTAAATTAATCTAGTCCCATTTGCCAGTCTTTGACCCATGTCCCTCCAAAGCTTTCCTATTCATATACCTATCCAGAAGCCTTTTAAATATTGTAACTGTACCAGCCTCCATCCTTTCCTCTGGAAGCTCATTCCATACACGCACCACCCTCCGCATGAAAAAGCTACTCTTTCTGTCCCTTTTAAATCTTTTCCCACTCACCTTAGACCTTTACACTCTAATTTTGGATTCCCCTACCCTGGGGAAAAGACCGAATCCATCCACCCTATCTATGCCCTTCATAATTCAATAAACCTCGATAAGGTCACCCCTCAGCCTCCAGTGCTTCAAAGAAAGTACCCCTATTTATTCAGCTTCTCCCTATAGCTCAAACCCTCCAACACTGGGAACATCCTGGTAAATCTTTTCTGAACCCTTTCAAATTTCACAGCATCCTTCTTATAGCAGAGAGACCAGAATTGCATGCAGTATTCCAATAGTGGCCTAACCAATATCCTGTACAGCTGCAACATAACCTCCCAACTCCTATATTCAATGCACTGACCAAAAAAGGCAAGCATACACCTTCTTTACTATCGTATCAACCTCGGACTCCATTTTTGAGGAACTATGAAACTGCACTCCAAGGGTCTCTTTGTTCAGCAACACTCCTCAGGACCTTACCATTAAGTGTATAAATCCTGCCCTAATTTGCCTTTCCAAAATGCAGCACATCACATTTATCTAAATTAAACTCCATCTGCCTCTTCTCAGCTCATTGGCCCATCTGATCAAGATCCTGTTGTACTCTCAATTAACTTTCTTTGCAGTCCACTACACCTCCAATGTTGGTGTCATCTACAAATTTACTAATCGTATCTCTTATGTTTACTTTCAAAACATTTACATAAATGATGAAAAGCAGTGAACCTTAATATCGATCCTTGTGGCACACTGTCAGTCACAGGCCTTCAGTCTGAAAAGTAATCCTGCACCACCATAATCAGCCTTTTACCTTCTAGCCAGTTCTGTATCCAAATGGCTAGTTCTCCTTCTATTCAGTGTGATCTAACCTTGCTAACCAGTCTCCTGTGAGAAACCTTGTCAAACTCCTTACTAAGGTCAATATGGATCACGTCCATCATTATTCATTGGAGTTAAAAAGAATTGGGGGTGATCTTATCGAAACATACAAAATTCTGAAGGGGCGTGACAGCCCAAATGGTGAGAAGCTGTTTCCACTAATGGGAGAATCTTGAACTTGGGGACATTGTTACAGAATAAGGGAACATTCATTTAAAATTTCTCTACCATCCTCTTCTCCCAGAGGATGTGCAGGTTAGGTCCCTCAAAGTGTTTGAAGAGGAGGTAGATAGATTTTTGAAATATCATGGAGTTCATAGCTATGCTGAGCTAGCATAAAAGAGGAGTTGAGGTCTGGGGCAGAACAGCCATGATCTTGTTGAATAGCAGGACAGACATGATGGGACAGATAGGAGAAAGTGAGGACTGCAGATGCTGGGGATTAGAGCTTAAAAATGTGTTGCTGGAAAAGTGCAGCAGGTCAGGCAGCATCAAAGGAGAAGGAGAATCGACGTTTCGGGCATAAGCCCTTCTTCAGGAATGAGGAGGGTGTGCCAAGCAGTCTAAGATAAAAGGTAGGTCCTACTGGTTTCCCTACCTTTTATCTTAGCCTACTTGGCACACCCTCCTCATTCCTGAAGAAGGGCTTATGCCCGAAACGTCGATTCTCCTTCTCCTTTGATGCTGCCTGACCTGCTGCACGGAGACAGGCCGCCTACTTGCGGAACGTTTCAGGGAACACCTCTGGGACACTCGCACCAACCAACCAACCCAACCGCTCCGTGGCTGAACACTTTAACTCCCCCTCCCACTCCACCAAGGACATGCAGGTCCTTGGCCTCCTCCATCGACAGACCATGGCAACACGATGTCTGGAGGAAGAGCGACTCATCTTCCGCCTAGGAACCCTCCAACCACAAGGGATGAATGCAGATTTCTCCAGCTTCCTCATTTCCCCTCCCCCCACCTTTTCTCAGTCCCAAACCTATGATGGGACAGATGCCTACTCCTGTTCCAATTGCTTTTATTGTTATAGTGTCACTGTTCTCCAACAGATCACCTGCTTGAGATACTCCTCTAAGGTCAACTGCCGTCTCTTCAACTGAAGGTCAACAACCTTTCAATGCCCAGAGCTGCAGCCTCTAGGAAAGCACCTCATAGGAACAATGAGCAAAGTTACAGGGAAGACAGTCATGAAGGGAACATATATCAGTCATTGTATTTTATGATTGAATTGACTTTTTGTTAATGTCCATTATGAACCAACATAGGTAACAATGAGCCATATGTCTAAAGATTAATCCTTGTCACCTCATAACTAATCTCTGATTTGCTGTGGTTGTTCAAGTTGAGGTGGCACAGAGGACAGCTGCAGAGGGAAAGGATTTTGAATGCTGCCAGACTTGATAGGTTGTATCTTCTTTTCTCTTCCTCCTTCTCCATTCTCTCATTCTCCACCTCCTCATGTTTGTACTCTTTGGCTCTTCATCTCATTGATCGTGGCACAGGTTATTCCTCCATTAAGTGTGAGGTTGTACCACTTTCCAACTGCTCAGCACCATACTGTAGGTTCCCCCAATTTGTCCAAGAAACACAAAGCCTGTTGAGGGTGCTGGCATTTGCAGATATGTTATGCAAGTTATAAGATGAATGGCCACTCTTACCCAATCTTACACTTACAATCAGAAGTTTTTGGCAAGAACCATGAACCAGACATACAAGGATTAATTCATGTCACCTTATAACCAATCGCTGACTTGTTATGGCTGTTCAAGTAAAGGACAGCTGCAATTCAAAGGAATTTTGACTGCTGCCCGGAAATGACTGGTAATAGATGTTTAGGCTGTAACAAAACAAAGTTGGCATTATCCAGTTTGTCAGGAGTTGAAGAATTAACTGTAAAGCAAATAAACTGATCTGTGCCTTGTTCTGAAAGTAGAAGCTTTAAGCAAAGAAAAGTAGAGTAAAGGTGTCATTAAGTCTGTCAAATTAAAGCAATAGTGTCAGAACAATCCATAACAATCACAATGAGCCAAGAGGTGGTTTCACAGCCTGTAGGATAGCTGGAAACCTAGTCCAGAGGAGAGGCTATCAGACAGGGAAAAGGCCCACAGAATTGCAGGGAAGCAAGGACATGGCCTGCTGAGAAATAACTGGGTCAGTAAAGGGCCATATCCACTGAGGTCAACAATACCAGCCAGCTCAGTATTTATTTGGTTGTTTGCAGATTTTTGGTATTTCATTTCAGTCCTTTAAAAAATTAATGCGAGCAATTAAGTCAATAAACAACAGAGTGAGATAAAGTCAAAAGGGATACACTGAGGTGCAACTGTGGACTCGGTGGACAGCCTAATCTGTCAGGTTGAAACTTTGTTTAGTAATGCAAGAGTAGTTATTCTTACAAACAAAACTTCAACCGCTCCAGAAATTCATGTGGAAGTTGGTAAAATGACAAGTGTGGTAAAAATACTATAGATGTATAGATATAGGTATAATTTGGTAATTTGGAATTTTAAAATAGAGGCGGTTAATGCTTTTTAAGAGATAAGAAAGTCATTTTGAAAAATGACATAATTTTTAAGAAAGCATGTCTCTTAGCATGTGCTATCCAGGTACCTGTGATATTAATGGATGAAGAGTTCACACTGCTGGGTTTCTGACATTCATGGGGGCCACCTGTCGCTTAGTTTGATTTCAGTTCTAAGAACTTGATTTCAGTCTCATTCCAGCAGAAGATTTTTCAGTTCAGAAGAACAGTTTTACCCTGGGAGAAGGGCAGGTTAACTTGTGAAGTCTCCAAGCAGTGAGAGTTTCTATAGACATTTTCAAGCTGTCATGACTGAAAAGTGATTTAGGCCATCGGAACTAGAAAGAAGTCTTAAAGCAGTTTCAATGATTCGAGAAGGAAATCTAGAAAGAGTCAGTCAAATAAGAAATTAACAAGTTAAGGTGGGAGTGGTATTTCTCTAGAATTGAGTATGGCAGGAAAACAGTTATATCTTTGTTGCTGCAGGTTATGTTAAAATCTTTTCAAATTGACTTACACAGATGTATTTAGCTTTATTGTTTTTTTTGTGCGATATGTATTCTACTGTTAAGAGAACACGATCAGCTTGAACATGTTTAGTGATTAACAACCACAGTAATCAACTGCAAAACTAAAACATTATTCAAGTCAGATTTGATTCTGAATATAATATAAGGCTAATTCTCGCAGCAACAATAAGTTAATAAAGTCTGCTTTTATTGTTAACCTCATAAATCTTGTTAAAATTATGAAATAGGCATACAAAATGAACAAATTGAGATTTTTTTTTCATTCTTGCATGGGATGTAGCCGTCACTGGCTGGGACAGTATTTATTTTCCACTTCTGGTTGCTCAATAACGAGAACCTCATTTCTTCATTCCAACTGCACTTTCTCAACTTCCTCACCAGTGTCCACATTGTCCAGACTCTAGGAAAATTCTACCATATATTCTTAAAGCTCTGAAGCAACTTAAAAGCGTCCTTAATGAAAACACGATGTCATAGAGTCATAGAGATGTACAGCATGGAAACAGACCATTCAGTCCAACTCGCCAATACCAACTCAATATCCCAACCTAATCTAGTCCCATTTGCCAGAACCTGGCCTATATCCCTCTAAACCCTTCCTATCCCATCCAGATGCCTTTTAAAAGTTGCAATTGTACTAGCCTCCACCACTTCTTCTGGCAGCTCATTCCATACACGCACCACCCTGTGTGAAAAAGTTGCCCCTGAGGTCCTTTTTATATCTTTCCCCTCTCACCCTAAACCTATGTCCTCTAGTTCTGGACTCCCTCACCCCAGGGAAAAGATTTTGTCTATTTATCCTATCCATGCCCCTCATGATTTTATGAACCTCTATGAGGTCTGTGGATGATGGTTTTAATTGAGGTGAACGAAGCTGGATGGAGACACGGCCGGTGTTGCAGGGGGTCAAACAGGAGCCCGGATTCAGATTTCTAAGGTCAGATTTTGGATATCAGATAACTTTCGTAAGAGCTGTGTCTCAATAACTGTGATGCAGTGAGCTGACCAACACGAACAAGTGTTCAGTCTGACTCTATATCAGGCAGCCTGAAGGCTGTCAAGTTGAGCAGGAGCTGGGGTGCCAATCATGGTGTGGCAGAGACCCAAGTAGCAACATTCCAAAAAATAATTTTAAATCATTTAATAGAAACAATAATCACCACAATAAGGAGCTATTTCCTCTTGACTGCAACACTTAACTGAGCAAATCCTCCCCAGTCCACATTGTTATGTCTCTTGGTTACCCTAAGTCAGAAATGTGTTATATTCAAATTGCTAGAACTTTCTTTCTGCTCTCCGTGTTGCTAGTGGACTGGCACATTTGACTTTGTCTACCCCAGTCCAACATAGGCACCTCTCTAACATTGTTACTTGGCACATGATTGCAGTGTGACAGTGAATGTAGCAGCCTGGGATTTATATCCATCTATCCAATAGTCCCCAACTCATACATTATAACACAGACATAGTGCAAAAATGCTCAAGGTTTGAATAGATTTTGTTGGGGACCCAGGTTGACCAGCAGATGGCTTGAGTGAAAAAGCGTTGGAGTGGAAAGAGTGCAGAAAACCAAACAGCTCCATTTTACCTCTGCTCAAAGGGAGGAAGTAAAATCCCTTCACCACAGACAGTGCCAAATATCTTTCTATCACACGTAGCATCACATAAGTTGAAGCTTTTTAAATGGTTATCAAGGCCACTTACATGGCATACAAATGTAGCTGCATCAAATTGTGCAGCTTTAATGAAACCACTTGATTTATCTGGCAGCATCTTTATAAGTATCAGAAGACTGATTAAAACATTCAATACTGTGGAACATACAGCCTGCCAATCCCAACTTGAAATAGGCTTCAGCTAGTCATATTCATTCCACCTTTCACAGTTAATTCTCTAAAACCATCTAAATTTATTTTTTCTTGACCTATAGTTAGGTTTTCTGCTTATGGAATGTTCCCACTGCTGGTGTGGTGAACAACATGCCCCAGCCATTGGTATTGGATGTCTGATAGAGGCCATATAACATTTGAAATATTCAGCCAATTCCCTTATTTTCCTACAGCCAAAATGCTGCTTTTTCCCCAACAGAGGGCATCCCAAAGCATTTTACAGCCAACTGCATTCTTTGAGAATGTACAGTCATTGTTCAAAAATTTTCACACAGCAAGCTCCCACAAAAAAAACAAAAATGTGATCACGTTTCATGGAAACCCTATAGTGCAGAAAGAGGCCATTTAGCCCACTGAATCTGTGCCGACTCACCAAAGAGTATCCCACCCAGACCCCTAACTAATCCTCATTTCCCAAACCACACATCTTTGGAATATGGGAGGAAATCAGAGTTCCCAGCAACAAATGGGGAGAATCTGCAAACTCTATACAGACAGTCACCCAAGGCTGGAATTGAACCCAGGTTGCTAGTGCTTTGAAGCAGCTGTGCTAACCATTGAGCCACCATACCACCCTCATTGCTTACATTTTGACCGAGGCTTAAATAACAGCTAAGGCACCAACTCACTTGTTCTTCTTCAAAATAACGTCTCGGATTTCTTGTGACTGCCTGACTGGGATGACAAAGTTTCCATATATGCCTCATCCAAAACAGAGCACTTCAGGGACAGCCTATATTTTTATGTTCAAAACAAAAGTGGAGCTTGAACCCACAATCTTCAGATTCAGACACAATTACTTCCAACTGAGCCACTGCTGACAAGCTTGCCTACGTTTCAACTGGTCAGTTGAGGTAAGATCAGTCCCATGAATTAGCCAGTGGTTACAGAAACTACCCTCAGTTTTCAACACCACTGAATGCAATTGAAATGAAATCTCAGCCAATTAGTTTCATTAGTTTCATTCCTGGCTGTAGTCTACCTCAAAATGTTAAAGTAAATGTTTGCCTCCCAGCATGAAAGACCCAGGCAACATTGGAAGTGGTGTGCTTTTAAACATTTTTGAGAATCTACTGTAACTTACATAGATGTTAGAATTAAAAGCTTCTGAAATAATAAAAACAGCATAGCTCATCTTGCATCCCATTAAAAAATAGAAAGCAATTCTAATATACTGAGTAACAAGATATTGTTCCAAACATAGATTTACTTTAAAGTATTTAACAAGTGCAATGTTTTCCTTACTGCTTTGAAATACGTTCAGGCAAAATCTTCCAAATAATAAAAGAATCTGACCAAATGAAGTTGCTTGATCTTGATTCAATTATGTTTGATTAAAGATTATCAGGTTTTTATGACAAATAGACAAAGTCAATGTCACTGATTTAATTCACACAGTTTTAAGATTCACCATTTTTAGGGGTAGCATTCTAGAATTCTGTCAATTTATTTTTAAAAATGCATTTGGTTTTTAAAAATGAATTACTAAATCAAATTCAAGAAAGATTACATATAAAAATTGCAAACCAGTGAATCATCGCAAGGTGTTAGGCAGGACCTTATGGAGAGAAAAGTGGAATGGGACCAAGTGGATTGCTTTTTCAAAGAGTTAGCATAGACCCTATGGGCCAAGTGGCCTACTTCTTTACTTTACAATTTTCTGATTCTTAACCATTTGATGCAGAACGCAGTGTAATCCTGTGGAAAAGAACATAATGTGTATCCATTTTAAGGTTGTTGGATTCAGGATATGGTAACTAAATGGCAATCGTATTGGATCCATAACTGAGGTGGTTAAGTGTTCAAAATGATGTCATGGATCATTGTGGCATTACATTTAAAAAGTCTGGCATTGGTAACATGTGGGCTGGCACTACAACAAAAACCTTGAAGGCCATTGTATTGTTGCATTAAAGTCTTTCAAGAATAAAATGCCTCTTGTATCCAGTCATTACACTTTATTGTTTCCATCTTATTAACATGCCAAAGGTATGTCCTAAACAGACTATTTTCATTCATTCTCAGGTTGTACATACTACTAGCAAGGTTTGCATTCATTGCTATCCCTAGTTATCTTATGAGCGAAGTATTGGGTCATTGTGTCAAATTTCTATGACTAATATTTTACCCAAAACACAGGTGTTCAGCTTTCACTAAGGGCAGTTGCTTCGAGAGATTGAAACCTCGTTTCCCATTTCTAATCCTATCTCCTAGGTCCTGCCTTCCTGTCAAATTAGAAAAAATAAAGTACTGCAGATGCTGGAAATCTTAAACAATCACAGAATGCTGGAGAAATTCAGCAGGTCTGGCAACATCTGTGGAGGGAGAAACAGAATTAATATCTCTTCTTCAGACTCTTTTTCAGATCTTCCTTCTTCCTACCTGTTGAGTTTCTCCAGCATTTTCTGTGTTTGCTCCTGACAGCCAAGTTAGGTTATTTGGTTTTTGCTGTCTCCTGAGGCATGAGGTGGTGCCTCAGTTCAAAACCTCATCAGAAAGACAACAACAATAATAATGCAGCACTCCTTCAGCTTTACACCAAAGCATCAAACATTCTCAAGCCATGAGGGAACATGGGTCTATAACTTACTAATTCATAAGATATCGATACTACTGGCTGAGGCAAGCTGTCAGGAAACATCATAAGACCAAAGAGACTGGAACCTGGAAGTTTTGCCAATGCAAAAGTAACTCCATTAGTAGAGAAAGCTGAGTTCTACACCAAACATATCCAGCAAGAAGCAAGGGTTACAAGGAGCACGCGGTAGAATACCTCATCATTGTAAGCCTTGATTCTATAGCAGTTTAATTGAATGGATGTAAGAATAGGCACAGCAAACCTTAGAATTCCTGAGTAGTCATTTCATTGTGTGCTGTCCTTCCTGACGAATGCACAACTGACAATGATTCCTTACATTTTACAATAATCCCCCATGCTCTGTGGATGGCTCAAAGTCCTTTGCAAGCTTTGTAAGTGTATTTGCTGCTGATTTATATGCAAGCATAAAAGCCATGTTTGCACACAAGAAGATCCCATGAGCAATAAATGAGATAAATGACCAGTAATAATTGTTTTATTTGTATTGTTGAAGAATAAACACAGACGAGTCCATCAGTGAAAGCCTCTGTTCTTGTAAGTAACATGAAGTCCATTGTATGTCCAGTTGTACAGGTCAAGCAAAGGTGGCATCTGTAATTTAGTACCTCTCCATTTCTGCATTGAGTTGTTCATTCAAGTTACACATTCAAGTCCTCTAGTAGTGCTTAAAATCACAGCCTGCTGATTCATAGTGAAGAGTGCTATCAACTGAGCCAAGCTAACACTAGAACATTACTTCACCAATCGATAATACTTCCTTGCATGAATCCCCATAAGGAAGGTTCCTGTAGCATTCAGAATTTCATAAAACACTATTCTGCAAACCTGCCCCATTCTGATTAACTTCTGTGTTGGTAGCATCACAGACAATCAGGTGTATTAGACACACAGCTTTAACACAACCCAATTAGAGTTAATAATGGTTTTGTTACAAGAGCTATTACTACAATTTTCTCTCTGACCTGAAGCTGCTTTCTATGTCACACTAATCCCTTATTACTGAGAGCACTGAAATGTAATTTAGCTATTATCAGGGCAACTGTGAATAGGGAAAAATGGGTCATTTGCTATGAGTTAAGTGGGAGCTATCTATCTGAGTCACTGAATTCAGGCAGTGTCTGCAAACAGATTCTTATTCTCATTTGCCCTTCTGGCATTGTCATTTCCAAAGATGATGCTTTGCAGGGTTACCAGACTCTGCTTCCCACCACAGTGCAAGTTAAGAAAGTGGCAGATAAGGAGAATTACCATTAGATAAGGATTTAAATGAATCTCAAAGAGACTTGCCAATAGCCTCCCCAGTGGAAGAGCTCTGGACTCCCAATCCAAGACTTTGTGATTCATTAAAGCTACCAAACACTCCCAGGCCAAGTTGGAACTTAAGCCTGACAGCAAGTGAATTATGGTATTGAGTCCATGGTCACGCATCACATGACTCTACCCTTTGATTACTATGCTGACTTGCCACAAGCTACTGACATGCATGCAGATTTAAAATATAAATATTATAATAAGTACAGATTATTACAAGGAAATAATTTTTCACCATGCTACAAATATAATGTAATTTAGTTACAGTAAATTTAACAAAAGCTACACCTACAATTTTTCTTATTTTTGATTTTATCTATAGTTCCCCCTCATTGATTCCCAGACCCTGCTTATTAATTTTGATTATGACTCCTTACCCTTTGCCACAACAATAATACCAAATAAAGAACATGTTTGGCCACAATATATGGAAGAAAAGTCTTGAAATATTAACTCTGTTTTTCACTTTCCAGAGGTACTACCAGACTAGCTTAGTTCCTTCAGCATTTCATGTTATTTTTTGTTTTATATTTCAAATCTACTGCATTTGCAGAATTTTGCTTTAATATAGCAGTAGTCCCATGTGCTACAAGTCAAAGAGAAAGGAAATGATCTGCCCTTACCTGAAAAGTAGTCTGCTCAGTTTGTTATATGACAATATCAATCTGATGTTCTGTCCTGCTAAGGTTTGCAGACCAGACAGCACAGTCATCCCAACTGAAGGAAGTATAGGAGGCAGCATAAAGAGGGAAGAATGAGAGAAATCATGGGCGTGGTATCTCTCATTTTATTTTGCATTGCTAATGGTCACCTCTGCCAGAATATGATATTAAAATTACAAGTGGCCTACCAAACAAACGGAAGAAAGAAAACACAGAAAAATAGTTGGCCATTTGGCTCATTTAGGTTCCAAAACCTTTACTTCCCAAAAACCTGTCTTTCCTTTGTTAAAATGTTAATGACTTAACATCAATGTTCTTCTGGAGCAGCGTCTTCCACATTATAAAGACCCTGGACCTGAAGAAATATTTCCTATATTCACAGAATTGGCTCATTTTAAATGTAATTCTAATTTTAATTTTAAAATTATTCTTCCTCTAGCCTTCTGTCTTTGTTTATGTTGCTTCTTGTTTTTCTTTTTTCTTATTTTGTTGTGTTACCTCCTGAACATGACAACGTACTGAAAAGAGATGAGTTGTCTTGAGGAAGTTGTGCAGATTTCTGTATTTTAAGTCAGATGCTCTCTGGCCATTTTCATGGAATGGGCATACACAGCTGCCTGACAGGTACACACTATGTCACTAACAATTATTTTGGTTTCCAAGGTA
Source organism: Chiloscyllium plagiosum (assembly GCF_004010195.1). NCBI lineage: Eukaryota > Metazoa > Chordata > Chondrichthyes > Orectolobiformes > Hemiscylliidae > Chiloscyllium > Chiloscyllium plagiosum. The sequence continues at coordinate 127,213,483 of NC_057711.1, forward strand.
GTGTGCAAAGATTCCCAGACAGCACCTTCCAAACCCACAACCACTTCCATCTCAAAGGACGAAAGGCAGCAGATACATGAGAACACTACCAACTTTAAAGTTCTTCTCTAATGCACTCACCATCCTGACTTGAATATATATCACTGTTCCTTCACTGCCTCTGGGTCAAAATACTGGAATTCCCTCCCTAGTGACATTGTGGGTAAATTCACAACAGCAGTTCAGGAGGGCAGCTCACCAACACCTTCTCAAGGGTAATTAGGGACAGGCAATAAATGCTGGCCAGCCAGCGACATCCACATCCCACAAAATCGGTAAAGAGAAAAAGACAAAGGAACATTTCCTCTTCTGGTAATCCCTCAAAACAAAGAAGATGATTGCCAGAGAGCCCATTACAAAAATCTGTGCTTCGATTCTTCTGAGAAGTCTGTTGTGTTATATCTACCAGAGTACCTGCCGTCAGCAATTTGGAAGGATTTACAAGTCGATTTTCAACATGTGAGGACCAAGGGGTGCAGGTACACTTTGAAGTTTGCATCTCAAACAGACAGGATAGTTAAAAAAAGTGTTTAGTGTGCTTGCCTTCATTGCTCAGTCCTTTGAGTATAGGAGCATATTGAGGTTGTACAAGACATTGGTGAGGGCTCTTCTGGAATACTGTGTCCAGTTCTGGTCACCCAATTATAGGAAGGATATTACTAAGCTGGAGAGGGTTCAGAAGAGATTTACCAGAATGTTGCTGGGTCTGGAGGGTTTGAGTTAAAAAGAAAGGTTGAATAGACTGGGACTTTTTTCACTGCAGTGTAAGAGGTTGAGAGGTGACCTAATACAAGATTATAAAATAATGAAGAGTATAGATAGAGTTAATGGCAGTTGCTTTTTCCCTAACAAGGGGGATTTCAAGACTGGGGAAGGAGGTCACATGTTTAAGGTGAAAGGAGAAAGATTTAAGAAAGACATAAAAGGCAAACCTTTTTACACAGAAGGTGGTTTGCCTGTGGAATGAACTTCCTGAGGAAGTGGTGAATGTAGGTACAATTACAATGTTTAAAAGATATTTGGATAAGTACATGGATAGGAAAGGTTTGGAGGGATATGGGTCAGGGCAGGCAGGTGGGACTAGTTTAGTTTAGGATTATGGTTGGCATGGACTGGTATGAGGAGAAAGTGAGGTCTGCAGATGCTGGAGATCAGAGCTGGAAATGTGTTGCTGGAAAAGCGCAGCAGGTCAGGCAGCATC
>NC_057711.1:127214732-127235475 GCF_004010195.1 Chiloscyllium plagiosum
ATTTGATGGATTTGACTGACCCAAAGATGTGCGGGTCAGGTGAATTGGCCATGCTAAATTGCCCGTAGTGTTAGGTTAAAGGGGTAAATGTAGGGGTATGGGTGGGTTGCGCTTCAGTGGGTCAGTGTGGACTTGTTGGGCCGAAGGGCCTGTTTCCACACTGTAAGTAATCTAATCTAATCTCTAAACCTCCATGCCAGGAGAAGAATGCCACTCCAAGCAGAGAGACATCCCGTTCCACCGGGAGACTGCACACCACCCTCAGGTGCCAGTCCTACACCACCATTCCGAGCTGAGGAAAGCCGCCTCGTCGCTGGACCTGGGCCGGGTGAAGGCACCTTCCAATTAAGTTATTAAAATAAGATAAGATACATAATGAATGGAAACATCAAAAACAAGCATAGAAAGGAAAAAAAAGTAAAGTAGACGAGTTCCGGGCTCCTTGGCTGAGGAGCACACACATTGCACAGCTACTTTGCCACCATCTTGAAAAGAAAAAGCCTTTTTGAGGAGCAGGTATTTCCCACGAGGTGAAGGAAACTAAAACCCAGTTTGTGAAAGCTAAGGTGTACAGTCTTCTCCTTCTTCACTGTGCACCTCTTCTCTGAAACCTAAACCAGCTAATATTCTCAGAAAACTAAACTTGCTGAGTACTATTAAGTATTACTAAACACCTGTGGGTGACAATGTGGCTCAGTGATTAGCACTGCTGCTTCACGGCGCCAGGGACCCAGGTTTGATTCCAGCCTCGGGTTCATGTCGGTGTGGAGTTTGCATGTTCTCCCCGTGTCTGAGTGAGTTTGCTCTGGTTTCCTCCCACAAATACAAAAATATGCAGGTTTTGCAGGAATTGGCCATGCTAAATTGCCCTTAGTGTACAGGGATGCCTAGATTAGGTGTGTGAGTCAGGGGACATGTAGAGTACCAATGGTACTGGGTGGGTTACTTTTCAGAGGGTTGGTGTGAACTTGTTGGGCCAAATGGCCTGTTTCCACACAATAGGGATGCTATGTAGATTATTGAAAATTCATTGCACTTTTTTGCCTACGGATTACCATTGCTTTTACTAACAGAGGGTGTCTGCGAGGAGAGTAAAGGTAGCCCTGGATGGAATTTTCATGGCCTACCTGGGGATTTTGGAAGGGCATGGATGCTCTCTCCCCTCCCCTCTGGAATTCAGTCTTTTGTCCACGTTTGAACCAAGGCTATAATGAGGTCAGGAGCTAAGTGGCCCTGGTGGAATCCAAACAGGGCATCACTGAGCAGGTTATTGCTGAGCAGGTACTGTTTGATAGCACCTTCCATCAATTTACTGATGGTCAAGAGTAGATTGATGGGGGTGGTAATGGCTGGGTTGAATTTGTTCTGATTTTTGTGTGCAGCACACACCGGAGCAATTTTCCACATGGTCAGGTGCTGTCGCTGTACCTGAACAGTTTGAGTCAGGGCACAGCAAGTTCTGGAGAGCAAGTCCTCAGTATTACTGTCAGAATGTTGTCAGGATCCATAGCCTTTGTAGCATCTCGTGAATACAACCATTTCCTGATATCATGTGGAATGATTTGAATTGACTGAAGACTGGGATCTGTAATACTGGCGACATCTGGAGAAGGTCAAGATGGATCATCCACTTAGCGCTTCTGGATGAAGGTTGTTGTGAAAGCTTTATCCTTTGCACTGATGTGCTGGGCTTTTACATCATTGATGACGGAGATATTTATGGAGCCTCCTCATCCAGAGAGTTGTTAACTGGTTACCACCATTCACAATTAAATTTGGTAGGACTACAAATTTTAGATTTGATTCATTGGTTGAGATCACTTACTCCTGACTATCCCTTACTGGTTATGCAGTTTAGCACAAAAGTAATTCTGTTTTGGAATTTCATCACATTCATCTTCTTTGTAGGTATACCTGATACTGCTCCTGGTATGCCCTCCTACACTCTCTGTTGAACCAGGGCTGATCCTTGGCCTAATGGCAAAGGTAAAATGGATGATATACCAAGCCATAAAGTTGCTGATGTTCTCGGTGTACAATTCTGCCTCTGATGGGTAGCCCACAGGACATCATGGATGTGTAGGCTTGAGTTGTCAGATCTGTTGAAATCTATCCCATTTAGCACAGTAGCGGTGTTACATAACATGATCAAGAGTACCGTCAATGTGATGAAGGGCTAAATCTCCACAGGGATTGTACAGTAATCACTCCAAGATACTGGCATGAACAGATTCAACTGCACCACACAGATTGGTGAGGGTCAAGGTGGCTTTTCCTTCTTGTTGTTTCCTTCACCACCTGCTGCTGACCCAGTCTAGCAGCAACATCTTTTCAGATTTGACCAGCTTGGTCAATTGTAGTGCTGCTGAGCCACTTTTGATGTGGCACATTGAAGTACCCCATCATAATGCATTCTAAACTCTAGACACCCTCAGTGCTTCCTCCAAATGGTGTTAAACATGGAGGAATAGGGATCCAACAACTGAGGGATAGGAATGGGTATGTGATAAACAGGAGTTGGTTTCCTTGTTCATGTTTGACCAGATGTCATGAAACTTTATGTGTCCTGAGTCAGTATTGAAGACTTCTGAGGCAAAACTTCCTGCCTGTATATCTCTGTCCGTGACCATCTCTGATGGTTTGTCCTACCAGTGGGACCGGACATATACAGGGATGGTGAAAATCCAAATATACTACCTACACCAATTCTTCATTAGCCTTTCTATTAGTAACATCCTTAAATAAATTCAACAAGATCATCAAACATGATATTCCATTCACAAATTCATGCTAATTATGCCCAATCAATTCATTCTTATCTGAGTGCCCCTTTACCACATCCTTTACATTAGATTCTAGCATGTTCCCTGCTGTTGATGTCAGGCTAATATATCTGCAGTTGCCCCCTTTCTCTCTCTCTGTCTCTACGCTAAAGTAGTGTGACATTTGCTACCTTCCAATTTGCAAGAATCAAGCCAATATCTGTAGAAATTTGGAAGATGATCGTCAATGCTTCCACTATTTTCACGTATACCTTTTTCAATAGTCTGGGATGCAGGATATTAGATCCTGGGCACTTATCAATTTTCAGTCTCTTTAATTTCTCCAAAACAACCTTCTAATAAATATTAACGTCCTTCAATTCCTCATTCTGCCTAGTCCCTTACATCTCTAATTCTGGAAGATTTATTGTATCACTTTCTGTGAAGCCAGACGCAAAGTAATCATTTAGGTTCCCTGCCAATTCTCAATTCCCCATTATAAATTCTCCTGACATTGTTTGTAATGGACCCACATTTGTCTTAGCTTTTACTCACATGTAGAAGCTTCTACAGTTTAATTATGTTTTTTATTAGTGTATTCACATTCCATTCTCCTTCCTTTGTTCTCTTTTGTTGTATTATAAACATATCCCAATCCTCAGGTTTATTACTTTCTGGCAACTTTATAGGCCTTCTCTTTCAGGAGAAAGACATCAAAGAGCACTAATCTCAACTAAGGGAAGCAAAGTTAAATCAAGTCAAAGAGAAAGAAAATAATAAGTTCAACTGAAAGAAAACTAAAGTTACTGCGAGTCAATAAAAATATGAGTAAGATTTCATTGTAAGGCTATACTTACTCCGAGAGTATGTTGAGAAACAATCTTGAGGACAGAAGATCTTAGATTTATTTTTTGCAATATGAAGGGGTCATAGAACCTTAGAGTATGGAAGCAGGTTATTCAACCCATTGAGGCTTTCATAGAATCCCTACAGTGTGGAACCAGCCCCTTCAGCCCAACAAGTCCACATCAACCTCCAAATAGTAACCCATTCCCCTACCCTATTATTCTATATTTACCTCTGACTAATGCACCTAACCTACACATCCCTGAACAACATGGGCAACCTAGCTGACTCACTACAATTTACACTAACTCTCTGCAGAGCATCCAACCCAGACCCACCCCATCCCTTGTAACCCTATATTTTCCATGGCTAATCCACCCAGCCTGCACATCCCTGGATGCTACAGGGCAATTTAGCATAGCAAATCCACCTAACCTCCACATCTTTAGACTGTGGGAGGAAACCAGATCACCTGGAGAAAGTCCACACAGACGTGGGGAGAATGTGTAAACTCCACACAGACAGTCACCCAAGGGTGGAATCGAACCCAGGTTCCTGGCATTGTGAGCTAACAATGCTAACCACTGAGCCATCGTCCCAATCCTAGTTCAAAAACCACCATCTGCCATGGCAGGACTTGAACCCAAGTCCATATGGTCTCTGGATTAATCATCTTATGATAATATCACCAGGCCATCGTTTTCCCATAGTCCTTTAGGAAAATGTGACCACAACATGATAAACATGACAATGATACTTCACTGGAATAGAAAATGAAATAGTCCAATCCAAGCTAGGATCCTAAATCTAAACATAGAAAACTACAATGTAAGATCGGTAAGTTGGTTGTGATAAACTGGATAACATTGTAGAAGGCATGACAGTGGGCAGGCAATAATCTTTTAGGAATTTTTTTTAAGTAATGACAGTTTAACTAATAAACGCTTGCATTACATTGGTTATTTATTCCATTCAGACAAAAGAACACAACAGGAAAAGTGGTAACACCATGGCTAACAAAATCAAGATGGTATTTTTAGATTAAAAGAGGAGTCATATGAAGTTGTTAAACAATCTCACAAGCCTGAGGACTAAAAGTATTTAGAATTCAGCAAAGGATAATTAAGAGGTTTGTTAAAAGGAGAAATATAGAGTGACAGTAAATTTGTAAAGAACATTAAAGTGGACTGTAAGAGCTTTTATAAGAATGTAACCAGGAAATGATTCATAAAAACAAACGAAATTCGCTTACAGACTGAAACAGAATAATTAATAATAGAGAACAAGGAAATCACAGAACAATTAAATAACTACTTTTGAACTGTTTTGAAATGTATAAAACTCTGACAGTGCTGGACGAAGTGCATACAAGGATAATGTTTATCCAGGGAAGTGGGTTCCAGAACAGGAGGTTATGGATTATAATCTCAGGATATAAACGAGACCAGATTGACCTAATATAAGGAGAAAGATCTTCACTTCCGAGGTAGAATTATCTACCACAGAAGGCTGTGCAGGAGAAGTCATTAGACATAGAGAGGAAAGAAAATAATAGATTTCAGTTGGCTAAGAGTGTCACAGGGTACAGGGAGAGAGCGAGTGTAAGACATTAAAATGGAGAATTGGATATGATCATGTTGAATGGGAGCAAACGATAGGCTGAACGGCTTTCTCTACCCCCCTCTTTTCTGTGTTATTATCCTTTAAAGTAAGATCATTCAACCTGAAATAAAGGTGTTCAACTTGAATAACGGAAATACAAAAAGCATAAGGCACCAATTTCTGAGGTGGATCGGGAAAATACATTTAAAGGCATGACTATACATAGGTAATGGTCATCTTTAAAGAACTATTAGATCACTTACAGCAGCAATAGATTCCTTCTCGGTGCAAAAATTCAACAATTGTCATTCAACCATGGTTGACAAAGGAATTTAAGGATTGTATCAGATTCAAAGATAAGGCTGATTAAGTTGAGAGAAATAGCAATAAATTTGAGGATTAGGAGAATTTGAGGTTATATCAAAATGAGGACCAAGAAACTGATAAGAAAAGAAAGAATGGAATTCAAATGGAACTAGCAAAAACATAAGAACAGACTGTAAAAGCTTCTACAGGTATGTAAAAGCCAAATGTCTGGCCGAAGTGAATGTGAGCCTTTCAGAGGTAGAGTAGGGAGAATTTATAATGGGGAATAGAGAAATAGCGGAGAAGGTAAATAATTACTTTTTATCTGCCAATCTCCCAGAATCACAGATTCAAGTGACAAGGGAGAATGTGGAATTGAAGGAAATTAGTATTAGTAAGAAAGTCGTACTGAAGAAAAACTGGGGTTGAAACTCAATAATTGCCCAGGATCTGATGCTATCTCAGGAGGTGGCTACAGAGATAGTCAATGGACTAGAGATAATCTTCCAAAATTCTATACATTCCGGCATGATCCGAGCACATTGGAAGCTAAAAAACATCACCCAATATTTAAGCACGGAGCAAATAAGATAATAAGGAACTACTGGCCTTATGTTGACAGTAAAGATAGAATCGATTACTAAGAATGTGATAAGTAGACACTTGGATAATAACGACCTGATTTGGAATAGTCAACATGTTTTTGCAAATGGGAAATCATGTTTGACAAACTTGTTGGAATTTAGCCTACCTTCCACAATTGGAACTACAAAGTCTTTCACTTGGAATGGCTTGTGCTTGGAGAGATTCAAAACAGGCTTTGATTTATAGTCAATCATTGCAAATTCTGACACCTTCTCCAAACAACTGCCTAAAATATTAGGGATGTTCACTTCAAAATATGGGACTTTTTTGTCTTTTTTTAAATTTTGATTTTAAATAAAGGTGGCTTTAGGAAATAACTGTAAAATTACAGTAAATTTAACGTACCGAAAGGACTTGTTCAGTCTGTGAAGATTTGTTTCACCTTGTCCATATTTAAAGTGTCCATATCATCCAGTTTTATTGCCCAATCTGTCATTAGTTGGATTGAAATTCTTCATCAGAACTCAAAAGCCCCTTTCAACACCATGGTCAAAGTTTGATGCCATCATAATTGTAACAGAAAAATTCATTAATAACAGAGGAAATTGAGTTATTAATAACTAAAACTGCACTTAATTCAACTATTTATTTGCTCATCATATAAGATCCAGAAACAAATAGAAAAAAAGCTGAAATGTAAGCACAAACAATAACTAATTAAAAATGTACATATCATTAAAGAATAGATGCAAACCCAAATTCTCAGTACAGTAATTTCCACAAACTCATTGGGATCCAGTGATCTTGCTCATTCTCGTGTAAATTCTGCACATCTGATAGCAGAAGAAGGCACTTCAGGCAACATTGGTCACACCCAAAATGATCATCACTGAGAATTTCTGCTACTGAGTCTTGTTTTTAGGCCTTTGAGGAGGTTAGAAAATTTGAGTTCTTTTTATGTGAAAGCTTCAGTTTAATGGTCATGTTTAAAAATCATTTATACACTGAAAAATATGTAAATGTAACCATAGAGATCAGCAAACACGGGTTGCTGGGTGATCAAAATGTTGTGTGATTTATGCAGCTAGTCAGAATCTCTTCTCAGCATGAAACAGGATTGATTCAGCCTGAGATGGTGACGAGGCAGGAACATAGAATTAGTGGGAACAGATTTTGTGGCAGAAGTTGAAGGCAATGGTCTTGGTTTTCCAATGTACAACTGGTTTAACTTAGCTACAATTGACTACCAGATCAGTAGCTAGAGTTTAAAGGAAACAGACAGGTCAAGAGAGAGAATGATGTGCAAGGGCCCAATGTCAACAACTTACTGACATCATCATTGGAATCTTCTTGATCCCACAGCGTTGGTATTTAAGGGTCTTCTGTAGGTATCTGTGCCTGCCCTGGAAGCTAGCCATCTGGTGTACTTACTGGAACTAATGGTCAGGAATAGCATTCAGGTCCATCAGTGAGGACTGAGTCTAATCAATTATCAAGCCATGCCAATATAGTTCCTACCAGTCCCACATGCTTAGATATTGCACAGTACCCCCTTATGTGGGACTTTATCAAAAGCTTTCTGAAAATCCAAATACACCACATTCACTGGTTCCCCTCATCTGTTACAGTAGTTACATCCTCAAATAAACTCCAATACGTTTGTAAAACATATCTTCCCTTTGTTAATCAAAGTTGATTTTGTACAATGCTATTAAACAATAGACAATAGACAGTAGGTGCAGGAGTAGGCCATTCTGCCCTTCGAGCCTGCACCACCATTCATTCTGATCATGGCTGATCATCCTCAATCAGTATCCTTATACGTGTCCCGCAATCACATCCTTTATAATATACTCCAGTATTTTCCTTATTATTGATGTGAAGCTAAGTAGAATGTAATTCCTGATTTTATCCCTCCCTACTTTCTAAAAAGTCAGCCTACATACAATCTACTGGGATTGTTCCAGGATCTCTGATTTTTGGAAGATATCAAACAATGAATCCCTTATTTCCTTGGCCACCTCCTGTAGTACTCAGGGATATAGATCATCAGAAAGCAAAATAGAAAATGCTGGAGAAGCTCAGGAATAGATCACGATGATTGCTTTTATCTCTGCTATCTCATAGCCACAAGGGACATTTCACTATTCCTTGCTTATTGCAGCAACTGTAGAGAGAGAAGCAGAGTTAACATTTTGAGTCTAAGTGTGACTCTTATTCAAAACAGTTCTCACACTCACACTCCCATCACCAGAACAGCAGCAATTAGTAGCCCCAAGTCAAGTGACAGCCATTCTGAAGAGAGTTTCCCTGCCACAGTGCTGGCCTCGCAGTTGTAACCTGTGCTTACTGAAGTAAATTCAATATCTCCTGAGAGATGGCCTTGTAGTCTCCCTCTTGTAGAAGTAGTGCCCATATCTAGCACTGGACCTCTGTTTAGGCCTGTCATCTCAGGAACCCGCTTGTCATCCTTAATTAGACAGCAGACCTGAAGGTAGCTATGATCACACAGGCAGGACAGGTACAGGGTCATCACTCATTGCCAGACAGCAGAATAAACTGACCCATGGAAGTAGATTTTAATAAAAGGATGTAAATGCAGATTCCAGTCCTAAGATTAGAAAACCATTGAATGGCAGCTAAGGGACTGCCAGCTAATTCATTCATAAATATCTGTGGAGTTTACACATACAGTACAAAATGAGATTAAAATTCAACCTTAGTTTCAGATCTAGAGGCAGGATTCAACACCAGCAGAAAGCTGGCAAAGGTCCAACACACAGTCAACTCATTATTGACTGAACTGAAAAAATGGGTTATCTATGAGTGGAGGGATCATTAAATTCAATGAAAGATAATTTGTCAAGAGGCACAAAATGTGTCAAGTGAGATTACCTAGACTCTGTCTCATTTTCAAAAGGAAGATGATGAAAGGCCTCACCGCTGTGAGAAAATATAGTTGTACCAGGAAGAGATGCCACGCGAATAGACAGATCATGATGATTACTTTTATCTCTGCTATCTCTTAGCCACCGGGGACATTTTACTATTCCTTGCTTGTTTTGACATCAAAGGAGGGAAGAACTCGCTGACCTGAAAACAGGGATAACTCTGATTAATGGGAGAGGCCCACTAATAACCCACTAGGAAAAATAGTGATTTTTGTTTTTAAAAACTTCTGGTATTTTAACAGAAACAGATACAAAAATAGCTGATATTCTCTTCTCAATAACTTCCTACATGGGCGATTTGTTTTAATCTTTGAAAAACAGGGTTTTTTTAGTGTAATTACTACAAGCTTATTCGCCTGGTGAGTTGGAGTTAATAGTTCAACTGTCAGGTGTACAAAAGGGTATTTGAGGTTGACATGCAACATGAAACATCGAACCTTTGAACAGCTCATACTGAGAACTAATGGTTACTGTGTTCTGGTTTACAGCTTAGACTGTCTCTGCAACAACGTAGTAACAGGTGGTATCTGAGCATTTCCTGATGATTGTAGCTAAATAAACTGCCAAATGCTGAGCCAAGTCATGCTTTGATCGCCAAACTGCAGGTCTAATCTCCCACCCCATCTCCCCCCCGGCCCTCCCACAGCTCTCTCACAGGCAGCAATTTGGCAGGCGGGGGTTTCTAATATACTGTGGGCACTTTGCCTTGTGCCTACCCGCCTACCCATGCTGTGCCACAATTTTGCGAGCAGTGGGTGTTGCTACTGGGAAACTTGCCTGTCTGTCATGCAAATTAGGTGCTTAGTAATCGCCACCTTTAGATGAACTGGTGGTAGGTGGTTAGGTGATTGGCTACACTAAATTACCCCATAGTGTCCAGGGATGTGCAGGACAGGTGAGTCTATTCCTTCCCGACTGAGCTTCTTTCTTCATTCCATCTATTTTTCTCCCTGTGTCCAATCTCTTCCCAACTACATTTGTAATTCTTTGACTCCCTATTGTTTCAACAATTTTCAGTTTCCTGGCCCAAACCTCTTCTTTGCTATGGACATTCAATCTTAGTACACCTCTACCACCACCCCTCTCCCCCACTCGCCATGGGGCTCTCTGTTTCTTTGTTAAATGGAAGACTAAACAGTTCCCCATCCACTATAACCTGCTCTGCCTGACTGAACTCATTCCCATATTGAACAACTTCGCCTTTAGCTCATACAACTTGCTCAAAATAAAAGCTGTGGCTATTAGAATTTGCCTGCATCCTAGTTATACTAGTCTTTTTGTGGGGCTTCTCACCTGAGGTCCCATTCCATAAGTTTTGTTTTCAGTGCAGCAATGACGATATCAGTGCCACTTCTTGCTTTTGTCTGGATTGGAAAGGTTTACCAATTTTGCTTCCTAATTCCACCTTTCTGTCATCTTCATCTGGTCCATCTCTTGACTCTGCTGTCCCTTTTTGATTTCTCTGCCTCCATTTCTGAAGTTAAACTATCTACTCATAATAAACATCGGCTTCCACAGTTACTTCAACAGCACTCCCTCATACCCCACTTCATGTAAGGACTCCACTCCATTATTCCACTTTCTCCATCCCTGTCACATCATTTCTGAGATGCCACCTTCTGTAACAATGCTCCCGATATGTCTTCTTTTGTCTTCGATCAAGTCATCACTATCTGCTGTTGTAGACAGGGCCTTCAGCAATGACTGACCCATTTCCTGTACTTCTACATCCCTTCCCCTCCTTCCATAATCACAAAGAGTTCGCCTTGTCCTCAATTTCCAATCCACCAGCCTCTGGATTCAAAAGATCATCTTCTGCCACTTCTGTCACCTCCAGCATTGTTACTAAACACAACTTTTCTCACTTATTTGAAAATTCCAAAGGGGCTCATCCTGCCTTTAACATCCTGGTCCATTCCTTTAACAACACAACAGCTCAACCACTTCCAATAGTATCTGCCTATGCAAACACAGAGACAAGGGATGCAGCACTTATTTTTCAGCCTCCTTCCCTCCTCACTGACCAAGGCCCCAAACACATCTACTAACTGAAGCAACAATTTATTTGTCTGTTTTTCAACCTCATCTGATGAATCCACTGCATTCTGCCATTAACACCTAATATTAACATCTACTCTGGACCTATCTCACTCCTCTACAATGATTACCTCTCCATTTGCTTTTTGTCCTGTGACAACTATAATCTCTAACCTCCCTCGCACTCTACTTTAATTTTTCCCGGCCCCCTTTGTTCATTCCACCTGTCCCTCTCCACCTTTTCCAACCAAAAAATGATCAACTTGCGATGAGGAAGAATCATATTAGATGTGCAACACTAACCCTGCTTCTCCATCCACAGATGCTGCCATGGGTGAGGATGTTGCTGTCATATAAGTTATGACCTTACAAAGTACTTGCATTTCAGAATATCCCACATTGGATAAGAATATTTCCATTCTGCTATTTGAGAAGTGGATGAGAGATGCACTAAGGAATTGCAGAGCTACTTGATTAACGTTTGTCATCAGCAGAACGTAACAGAATTCATTATTGAGGCCAGAGTAACTGAACATTCAGTAGAATAAATGAGACGAGAGTTTAGAGGCCATCTGAAAGGAAGGCAGAGATAGAAAGAGAAGCAACGTAATGTTCTCAAATTGGATTGGGAATGATTTCATCTTCTTTCCATATGTTAGATTTGATTCCCTACAGTGCGGAAACAGGCCCTTTGGCCCAACAAGTCCACACCGATCCTCCGAAGAGTAACCCACCCAGACCCATTTCCCTCTGATTGATGCACCTAACACTATAGGCAATTTAGCATGGCGATTTCACCTAACCTGTGGAAGAAAACCCATGCAGACACAGGGAGAACATGCAAACTCTACACAGACAGACACCTGAGGCTGGGATTTAACCTGGGTCCCTGGCACAGTGAGGCCACAGTGTTAACCACTGCACCACTGTGCCACCCTTTGCTTTATTCATTTGCTTTATTCAGTATTGTAGATACTTAAGTTCAACACTACTTGTCAACATTGACCAATTACAAAGTGTGCTTTTGGTTATTAGTTTAGAATTATTGCAGTGGGACTGGAGCATTAGTAGAAGTTGGGAGGCCATGTAACTGTTTCTGGCAGCTTCACATGGGGATGGATGGAGGTGTAAGTCTAACTGTTTGCTTCAAAGAGTGAATCAGACTGGTAACAGTTGTTGATGACAGATTGCAATATCTACGTCCAACAGTCATAGAGTAGAAATGATGATGTTTGTTGAACAGAAAAATTGAAATCAGTTGTGACTGATGGGCTCACGATTCCACCTATACATCCCGGGGTGTGAAACATATTCTCAGTGTTCCATTTTTTCTGGTGCCATTTTTATCTCAACTGTAATTAAAAATCTTTCAATATATTAAATAAGGAAATGTTTCCTGTCCACAAGACTGCCCAATACTTGGTGAGGTATTGCTGCAACTGTGCACTGGTGGTAGACGAGGTGTAAATCATGCAGGCTGCTTTGTGCTGAATGGTGTTGAGCTTCTTGATTATTGTTGAAGCTGCACTCATCCAGCCAAGCGGGCTGGATGCTATCACCTTCCTGATTTGTGCTTTGCAGATGAGAAAAGGTTTGGGAGTCGGGATGAGTATTACTCACTGGGGGGAATGGGGCAACTTACTAGGGGTAAGCAATGGGGCACAGGTCTCTAGCACACAGTCTGTCCCTGTTGCTCAGAAGGGAAGGAGAAGAGGAGCAGAGCATTAGTCATTGGGGTCTCCATAGTTAGGGGGACAGATAGGATGTTCTCTGGGAATGAGAGAGACTCACAGTTGGTGTGTTGCCTCCCAGGTGCCAGGGTTCGTGATGTCTCTGATCATCTTTTCGGGATCCTTGAGAGAGGGGGAGCAGCCCCAAGTCGTGGTCCACATAGACACCAACTGCATAGTTAGAAGGAGAGATGGCGATTTAGGGCAGAAAGTCAGGGAGCGAGGGTGGAAACTTAGAGCCAGAACATAGTTGTTATCTCTGGTTTGTTGCTCTTGCCACATGCCAGTAAGGCAAGAATTAGAGAGAGAGGAGTTGAACACGTGGCCAGAAGGTTGGTGCAGGAGGGAGGGTTGGATAATTGGGGCTCATTCTAGGGAAGGTGGGACCTCTACAAACAGGACGGTCTTCACCTGAACCAGAGGGGTACCAATATCCTAGAGGGCGGAATTTGCTAATGCTCTTCGGGTGGGTTTAAACTAATTCAGCAGGGGGACGGGAACTGAAACTGTAGTTCAAGTGTATGGGAGGTTGAGTGTAGTGAAGTCAGAACTAAGATTTCAAAATCGCAAGAAGGCACTGGCAAGCAAGAAGTTGCTTTGAAGTGTGTCTACTTCAACGCCAAGAGCATCCGGAAGGAGGTGGGTAAACTTGCAGCTTGGGTTGGTACCTGGGATTTCAATGTTGTGGCCATTTCAGAGACATGGGTAGAGTAGGGACAGGAATTGTTATTGCAGGTTCTGGGATTTACATGTTTCAGTAAGAACCGAGAACATGATAAAAGAGGGGTGGTGTGGCATTGTTAGTCAAGGACAGTATGACTGTTGCAGAAAGGACATTTGAGGACTCATCTACTGAGGTAGTAGGCGCTGAGGTTAGAAACAGGAAAGGAGAGGTTACCCTGTTGGGAGTTTGCTATAGGCCTCCAAATAGTTCCAGAGATGTAGAGGAAAGGATAGCAAAGATGACCCTCAATAGGACTGAGAGCGATAGGGTTGTTGTTATGGGGAACTTTAACTTTCCAAATATTGACTGGGAATATGATAGTTCAAGTACTTTAGATGGGTCAGTTTTTTGTCCAATGTGTGCAGGAGGGTCTCCTGACACAGTATGTAGACAGGCCAACAAAGGACGAGGCCACATTAGATTTGGTACTGGGTAATGAACCTGGCCAGGTGTTAGATTTAGAGGTAGGTGAGCACTTTGATGACAGTGACCACAATTTGGTTTTGTTTACTTTAGTGATGGAAAGGGATAGGTAGATACTGCAGATGAGATGTGATGGCTCAGTTTGGGTGCTTGAGAGTTACAAGTTAGCCAGGAAAGACCTAAAGAGAGAGCTAAGAAGAGCCAGGAGGGGACATGAGAAGTCATTGGCAGATAAGATCAAGGAAAACCCTAACGCTTTCTATAGGTATATCAGGAATAAAAGAATGACGAGACTAAGATTAGGGCCAATCAAGGATAGTAGTGGGAAGTTGTGCGTAGAATCAGAGGAGATAGGGTAAGTGTTAAATGAATACTTTTTGTCAGTATTCACACTAGAAAAAGATAATGTGGTCAAGGAGAATACTTAGATACAGACTATTAGATTGGATGGGATTGAGGTTCACAAGAAGGACATGTTAGCAATTCTGGAAAGTGCAAAAATACATAAATCACCTGGGTCGAATGGGATTTATCCTAGGATTCTCTGGGAAGCCAGGGAGGAGTTTGCCGAGCCTTTGGCTTTGATCTTTATGTCATCATTGTCTACAGGAATAGTGCCAGAAGACTAGAGGATAGTGGGTGGCACGGTGGCTCAGTGGTTAGCACTGCTGCCTCACACCGCCAGAGACCTGAGTTCAATTCCTGCCTCGGGCAGCTGTCTGTGTGGAGTTTGCACATTCTCCCCATGTCTGCGTGGGTTTCCTCCGGGTGCTCTGGTTTCCTCCCAGAGTCCAAAGATGTGCAGGTTAGGTGAATTGGCCTTGCTAAATTGCCTATAGCATTAGGTGCATTAGTTAGGGGAATGAGTCTGGGTGGGTTGCTCTTTGGAGGATCGATGTGGACTTGTTGGGCCAAAGGGCCTGCTTCCACGCTATAGGGAATCTAATCTAATGTTGTCCTCTTGTTCAAGAAGGGGAGTAGAGACAACTTTGGAAATTATAGACCTATGAACCTTAATTCGGTTGTGGGTAAAGTGTTGGAAAGGGTTATAAGAGATAGGATTTATAATCGTCCAGAAAGGAATGAGTTAACTTGTGTTACAACACAAGGTAAACTCTCCTGCTTAATGTAAGCCAGCAACACAGAAGAGATTTATCCCGATTTATTTGGCCTCTGTGAAAACTCCAGAGGCCAAATAAAAACTAACAACTTTATTTCTGTTTCCACGCTATAGGGAATCTAATCTAATGTTGTCCTCTTGTTCAAGAAGGGGAGTAGAGACAACTTTGGAAATTATAGACCTACGAACCTTAATTCGGTTGTGGGTAAAGTGTGAAAACTCCAGAGGCCAAATAAAAACTAACAACTTTATTTCTTAAAGTATAACAGAAAATAATTAACTAACAAATATTTACAACTCCTTCCTCTAACCTATCTTTTACCTTCCCTTCTATAATACTAGTCCACTAAAACTCCCAATTATGATTTACAAAATAAATATTCTTATCTCAAAATCAGGCAGCTATCTCTGTATTTTTCTTCTCTGTATTTTGGTTACAATGAAAAGATAGCTATTTTTTCTCTATTCTTTAAACACATCACCCTAACATACAGGTAACTTTAATACAAGTTCACCTTAACATCTTCCCATATACCTATATATATTACATTAAATAAATACAAATCTCATCTAAACTTTATCAGTTAAATCCACGGTAAGCATCTGCGATTACATTCTTACACCCCGCAACATGTATGATTTTTAAATTAAAAGTCTGCAACATAAGACTCCAAAGAAATAGTCTCATATTCTTGTCTTTAAAGCGTTCTAAGAATGTAAGTGGATTGTGATCCGTGTACACAACTGTCTCCGACACATTGTTCGTGACATACACATTAAAATGTGGTAAAGCCAGTACCAAACTCAATAGTATTTTTTAGATTCTGGAGTATTTCCTCTGGGGGATGTTGATCTTCTTTGAAAAGTAACCAACCGGCAGTTCAATCCCCATCCTCATCTTCCTCGAGAGTACAGCTCCAACACCTTTGTCAAGAGCATCGATGGTGACTTTAAAAGGTTTTGAAAAGTTTGGTGTAGCTAAAACTGGTTTGGTGGTTAATATTGATTTCAAACAGTCAAATTCCTCCTGTCATGGTTCTGTCCACTGAAACTTTGTGTTCTTCAGCAAATCAGTTAACTGTGCCACTACACTACTGAAGTTTGGAACAAACTTCCGAAAGAATCTGCTGAGTCCTAAGAATTGAAGCACCTCTTTCTTCAAGCTTGGTCATGGAAATTCCTCTATGGCCTTCGTCTTTGCATTCCTTGGGGTCAACCTTCCATGCAAGAACGTCACCTCTGCTTTCGCGAATCTCATTTTATTTAGGTTTAGGACCAGTTTTGCTTCTTGTAGCTGTTCAAAGAGCTCTGCCAACTGTACCAGGTGATCTTTCCAGGACCTACTAAAGATTACTATATAGCTGCCCAGTTTGTTAACCCAGCCACAACTCTGTTCATGAGTCTTTGGAATGGGGTGGGTGCATTTTTTATTCCAAAGGGCATCACTTTGAACTGATATAGCCCATTTGGGGTTACAAATGCAGAAATGTCTTTCACCATCTCTGATAAAGGTACCTGCCAGTAACCACGCATTAAGTCCAACTTGATGATGTAATTGGCTTGTCTGACTTTCTCGACACAGTCCTCCAGTCTAGGAATTGGATATGAGTCTGATTTTGTAACGGTGTTGACCTTCTGATAATCCACGCAGAACCGTTGAGTCCCATCCGGTTTGGGAACTAAGACAATTGGGGAAGTCCACTCGCTCTGGCTTGGTTCGATGATGTCCTCGTCGAGCATGGCCTCCGCTTCCTTCTGAACCTGTCTGGCTTTGAAAGGATTACGCCGATAGGGATGTTGTTTTATCGGAGCAGTATTCCCTACATCTACAATAGCATTAGTCCTCCGCATCTGATTCTTACATTTGTCCATTTACTGCTGTCACAAATCTTTCAACTGCATTCTATGCTCCTGAGACAGATAGCTTACTAACCTATCCCACTCCTCAAGGACTTGTTCATTTTGTAATCTATTTTGAGGCACCTCAAAATCCACATCATCTGGATTTGATTCCTCACTCTGCCAGGCAATAACTAACACCTGTTCCTCAAGTTCTTTCTTTCTAGTGTAATACGGTTTCAATATGTTCACATGACATACTTGATACTTTTTTTTTCTATCTGGCATCTTTACTAGATTGTTCACCTGACTGAACTTTTTCTCAATTTGATAGGGACCACTAACCCTGGCTTTGAAGGGATCTCCTATCACTGGTAACAGTACTAACATGTCATCCCTTTGGGAAAATGTCCCAGTCTCAGAGCTTTTATTTGCTACCTGCTTCATTCTACGCTGTGCCCTCTTTAAGTGCTGCTCAGCTAACTCTCCTACTTGATTTATTCTCTCCCTCACCTCCGATACATAATCTAAGTGTGAGATCACATACTTTGGTCTTGTTGATTTTTCTTTAATTAATTTCAAAGGGCCTCTCACTTCATGACCAAATATTAACTCGAAGGGAGTGAACTGAGTAGATTCATTTGGGACATCTCTAATGGCAAACAGTACGAATGGGATAGCTTTACCCCAATCATTCGGGTAATCCTGACAATATGCTCTCAACATGGTCTTCAAGGTCTGACACCACTTATCTAAAGCTCCCTGGGATTCAGGATGATATGCACTGGATTTAAAGTGCTGTACACCTAAGCTAACCATAACTTCCTTAAATAGCCTAGCAGTACAATTTGACCCTTGGTCCAACTGAATCTCTCCGGGTACCCATACCATGTGAAGAAAGCTACTAACTCCTCTACTACCCTTTTTGCCTTGATACTTCATAATGGAATTTCCTCCGGAAATCTGGGAAATATATCCATTATGGTTAACAAGTATTGGTGCCCACCTTTAGTTCTCGGGAGGGGACCAACACAATCAATTATACCACTTGTGAAAGGTTCTTCGTTGCAGGAATTGGTAACAAAGGTGCTGGTTTTATTACTGCCTGTGGCTTACCTACCATTTGGCATGTATGACACGTATGGCAAATGTTAACCACGTTCTTGTGCATTCCAGACCAATAAAAATGCTTTTGAACATTAGCCTGAGTCTTTCGTACCCCTAGGTGACCTCCTACAGGTAGTTCATGTGCTACCCGTAACACCTCCTGTCTGTATGTTACTGGCAACACAATCTGGTGCACTTTGCCCATTTCTCCTCTGCACTAACCTGCTGTGGTCTCTATTTCTGTCATAGGATTCTGTCTTTCAGAAAATAACCCTCCAGAATATTCTCTGCCTCCTTTTCAAGTACACATCTACATATATATCTTTTATCATCTTGTCTTGCTGTTGCAAGTCCCTTTGCCTTTCCGGATTAAACACTTCTGTCTGACCCTCTGCCTGTTCCGGCTTTTCCTGCACCATTACATCAAATAGGATGTCCGCTAACTGAACCTCAACTCCTTCATCTTTCTCTTTACTTTTCGCTTCATGCAGTGGGTTTTGATAGTGGGACCTGGTTACCACACAGTCTGGGAAAATACCAGGATATTTCTGCTTTAACTCCTCAGTTTCTTGGTCTTCCTGGGCTTCTCCACAACAAGGGGTGTCACTCCCACCTTGGATCCTGCCAAGTCATTCCCAAGAACAAACTGAATTCCTGGAACTGACAATCTGTCAATCACTCCCACTGTAACATCCCCAGTCTCAAGTTGGCACTCCAACCTGATCTTACACAGGGAATGCTAAATTTCTGTCCATCTATCCCACAAATTGTCACACTCTCAAGTAACAGATCAGAAAGAGTGCATATTCATTCATCTTTCACTATCAGCGACTGGTTAGATCCAGTAGCTCTGAAAATTATAACTTCTTATCGTTCACCCGCTGTTCTTTCTGAGTAAACTTTACCCACAGAGATGAATTCTTTGTAGAGATCAGGCAGTAACTCCATACCCAGCCCCTGCCTAGGCTGTGCACTCTTCTGCAGCTCCTCGGCTCTTCTAGGGATCTCCTTTACTACCATCACTAATGCCACTGGCTTAGCCTCTTTTACCACATCTTTTCCCACAGTGCCTTTCTTTAACGACCAGCACTGTGACTTTACGTGTCCCACTTTACCACAGTGGAAACACCTGAGGCCTTTCACCTCCTTTCCATCCTCTTAGGTTTCATTTTTATCCTGTGGTAAAATCTTACCAATGCTCTCTACTCTTGGTTTCATAGTGTAGGATCTCCCCTTCTCCCAACTTCTATCCCTCACAGGACAAAATTCTGGCCGGAAGCTTATCTTATACACCGACATGTACTCATCTGCTAATTCTGCTGCCCTTCTTACTTCCTGAACTTTCTATTCCTCCACGTGAATTCTTAACATCTCTGGAAGTGAGTTTTTAAACTTGTCTAGCAGAATAATCTCTCTTAGGGCTTCAAAGGTCCTAACTATTTTCAGAGCTCGCACCCATCGATCAAAATGACTATGTTTAATTCTTTTGAACTCAACATAAGTCTAACCTGGTTCCTTCATTGTGTTTCTGAACTGCTGTCTATATGCTTCTGGTACCAATTTATAAGCACTTAAAATAGCCTGTTTAACCTCTTCATGATTTCTTGACCCTTCATCTGACAACGTGGCAAATACTTCACTAGCTCTGCCTACCAGTTTAGTCTGAACTAGCATTATCCATAAATCTTCGGACCACTCCGTCTGCCTAGCCAATATTTCAAATGAAATAAAGAAAGCTTCAACATCTTTCTCATCAAAACTTAGCAGAGTTTTGACATATTTGCACATATCATTACCTTCTTTTTTAACTTGAGTTTGCTGAATAAGTCGCAACTTCACAAGTTCAAATTCTCTCTTTTTTTGCTCAGCTAAGAACTTTCTCTCTCTTTTTCCTCTCTCTCTTCTCTCTCACCCTCCCCTCTCTTTCTCTTTTGCTCTCCTTTTTCTCTTCCTTCCCTCTCTCTTTCTCTCTCCCTTAATCTTCTAACTCCATTTTCCTCAATTGTAATTTAAGTTTTTCTACCTCTACTGCACTTCTCTGTTTCTCTGATACACCTAAGTATTTGAGTAATTCCCTAACAATTTCAGTTAAACCCAAATCTAACTTATTTGCTCATTCTAAAAGTATGGCCTTTTTCCTTCCTTCTAAACTTTCCTGGCAAATTTGAGAATCATCTTCAAATCCAGAACCTCTTTAACAATTTTAAAGAGGCTTCTCTCACTTTTAATTTACTCAACCACAAGTCACTGAAAATAAACAAACTGCCTCACCTACATTTCATTTAAAGATACTAACCTGCAAGTGTTTAAATCCTCTAGAAATTTTTGCTCCCCCAAAATCTATTCAAATCTGTCTAAACCAGTTCAAATCCCAGTGACGAGCTCCCAAACTGTTATAACACGGGGTAAACCCTCCTGCTTAATTTAAAACCAGCAACACAGAAAAGATGTATCCCATGCGGTAATCTGTGAAAATTCCAGAGGCCAGGAACTACGTAAAGTAAAAATTAACAACTTTATTTCTTAAAATATAACAGAGAATAATTAATTAACAACTACTTACAACTCTTTCCTCTAACCTATCTTTTACCTCCCCTTCTATAATACTAGTCCAATAAAACTCCCATTTACGATTTATAAAACAAAACTCATCTAAAAACCAGACAGCTTTCGGTTATTCTCTGTATTTCAGTCTTCTTTTCTTCTTCTTG
>NC_057711.1:127235975-127295658 GCF_004010195.1 Chiloscyllium plagiosum
GGGTGGGGTTGGGGTTGGGCAGGGGTGGTGTTGGATGGGTTGGGGTCGGAGGTCGTTGTTGGGGTTGGGGGCAGCATTGGACAGTGTTGGGGGGGGGCTGGGTCGGTGTTGGAGGCGGGTGCGGTGTTGGACAGGGTTAGGGATGGGGCAGTGGGGCCTTGCGCACTGTGCACTGCTGCAGTCTCCTGAACGGGGAACAGACTTTAAAAACTCTGAGCCCCAGAGAAAAGGCATTTTATCGATTAACCGAATAATTGATTATCCGAACGAAATAGTGCCCACCCGTCATGTTCGGATAATCGAAGTTCCCCTGTTCCTATCAAGCAGGGAGATAGTTGTTGAAAGGGGGAGCCATGGTTTACAAAAGAAGTTGAAGCTCTTGTCAAGAGGAAGAACAAGGCTTATGTAAAGATGAGGCATGAAGGCTGAGATCGGGGTCTTGAGAGTAACACGTTAGCCAGAAAAGATCTAAAGAGATGGCTAAGAAGAGCCAGGAGGGGAAATGAGAAATTGTTGGCGGATAGCATTAAAGAAAATCCTAAGGCGTTCTATAGGTATATCAGGAATAAAAGAATTCTGGATTAGTGGTGCTGGAAGAGCACAGCAGTTCAGGCAGCATCCAAGGAGCAGCGAAATCGACGTTTCGGGCAAAAGCCCTTCATCAGGAATAAAAGAATGTCTACAGTAAGATTAAGGCCAATCATAGTGGAAAGTTGTGTATGTAACTTGAGGACATGGGGAAGCGCTGAATGAATACTTTTCATCAGTATTCACATTGGAAAAGGGCAATGTTAATGAGAATATGGAGATACAGGCTACAAGATTAGATGGTATTGAGGATGACAAAGAGGAGGTTTTAGCAATTTTGGAAGCTCTGAAAGTAGATAAGACCCCTGGGCTGGATGCCATTTATCCTAGGATTCTCTGGGAAGCCAGAGAAGAGATTGCAGAGCCTTTGGCTTTGATCTTTATGTCATCATTGTCGATAGGAGTACTGGCAGAAGAGTGGAGGATAGCAAATGTTGTTCCCTTGTTTAAGAAAGGACGTCAGGACAACCCTGGTAATTATGGATCCAGTGAGACTTACTTTGGTTGTGGGTAAGATATTGGAAAAGGTTATAGAACATAGAACAATACAGCGCAGAATAGGCCCTTTGGCTCTCGATGTTGCGCCGACCTATGAACTATTCTCAGCTCGTCCCCCTACACTATCACAAAATCATCCATGTAAATAAGAGATTGGATTTATAATCATCTGGAAAGGAATAAATTGATTAGGGATAGTCAACACAGTTTTGTGAAGAGTCTAGATTAGAGTGGTGCTGAAAAGCACAGCAGGTCAGGCAGCATCCGAGGAGCAGGTAGGTCATGCCTCACAAACCTTATTGAGTTCTTCGAGAAGGTGACCGAACAGTTGGTTGAAGGTAAAGCAGTTGATGTGGTGTATATGGACTTCAATAAGGCATTTGATAAGGTTCCACATGGTAGGCTATTGCACAAAATACGGAGTTTTGGGATTAAAGGTGATTTAGCAGTTTGGATCAGACATTGGCTAGCTGAAAGAAGACAGAGGGTGGTGGTTGATGGGAAATGTTCCTTCCTGGAGCTCAGTTACCAGTGGTGTGCCACAAGGATCTGTTTTGGGGCCACTGCTGTTTGTCATTTTTATAAATGATCTGGATGTGGGCATAGAAGGATGGATTAGTAAATTTGCAGATGACACTAAGGTAGGCAGATTGTGGAAAGTGCTGAAGCATGTTTTGGGTTACAGAGAGACATAGATAAGATGCAGAGCTGGGCTGAGAAGTGGCAAATGGAGTTTAATGCATGAAAAGTGTGAGGTAGTTCACTTTGGAAGAAGTAACAGGAATGCAGAGTACTGGGCTATTGGTAAAATTCCTGGTAGTGTAGATGAGCAGAGAGACCTCTGTGTCCTGGTGCATAAATCCTAAAAGTTGCCACCCAGGTTGATACAGTTATTAAGAAGGCATATGGTATGTTGGTGTTTGTTGGTAGGGGGATTCAGTTTTGAAGCCACGAGGTCATGCTCCAACTGTAGAAGACACTGGTAAGGCTGCACTTGGAGTATTGCATGCAGTTCTGGTCACCGTATTATAGGAAGGATGTGGAAGCTTTGGAAAATGTTCAAAGGAGTTTTACGAGGATGTTGCCTGGTATGGAAGGAAGGTCTTACAAGGAAAGGCTGAGGGAACTGAGGTTCTTTTTGTTGGAGAGAAAAGGTTGAGAGGTGACTTAATCAAAATATATTAGATAATCAGATGGTTAGATAGGGTGGACAGAGCGAGCCTTTTTCCTCAGATAGTGAAGGCTATCATGAGGGGACATAACTTGAAATTGAGGGGTGATAGAGTTAGGACAGATATGAGGGGTAGTTTCTGCACTCAGAGAGAGTAGGAGTGTGGAATGGAATGTCTGCAACAGAAGTAGACTCGCCAATGTTAAGGTCATTTAAATGGGCATTGGACATGCACATGGATAATAATGAAATGGTGTAGTTTAGATGAGCATCAGATTAATTTCACAGGTCGGCGCAACATCAAGGGCCGATGGGCCTGTACTGTGCTGTTACATTCTATTTTCTATTAATCACTGCCCCAGTGTTAGCCACATCTAATTATGCAAAGTCATTCAAGGTGGCTGTCAATGTGAGTGATGTGGGTGTTGGTGCTGTGCTCTTACAGGAAGATGACGAGAAGATAGAAAGACTTATCGGTATTTCTCCAGGAAACTGAACATTCACTGGCAGAAATATTTGACAGTTGGGAAGGGGACTTTGAGCCTGGTTTTGGTGTCACCATTTTTCAATGTTTATGTGACCAGTAATGTATCTGAGACAATCATATAAGCTGATCATAACCCATTGACATTTGTGGAGAAATTTAAAGACAAAAATTCCAGACTGTTTGGATGGAGCTTGTTGTTATAGCCTTCAATTTGAAAATTGTGCATGTGGCAGAACAAGAAAATGAAATTGCCGACGCATTGTCAAGACTTGAATGAGAAATGGGGGCGTTCAGTGGCAGGAATAAAGCAGACTGAAACAGAATGTAGTAGTGCATGTTTGCATGTTTATTGTCAATGTAATATAAATGCGTGTTGTCGAGTACTATCAATTTAAGATTAAAGGGTTCTAAAATTAAGTCATCTTTGGATATTGATTGTTCATTTTTTTCTGGGGGGAGGAGTGATGATGCTGCTCCTTTAGCGAGGTTATGTTGTCCTTTTCTTTCAGTGGGCTCGTAAACACAGAGTTGCCAGGTGGTCTAGATTTGAAGGATTTTAGGGCCAATTTGATTAAAGCTAACGGGTACTGCCTCAGGCAAAAGGCTTTCATTTTTGAAAAAAATCACATGTACAATTAAAGGGGGACGGCCAGTTCTCCCAGCTCAGCTTATCTCTGTCTGATTTGGTTTGGGTTCAGACCTGCTAGTCAGTTTTTTGAGGCTACTAGTCAAAGAAACAGTGACATGGAACAAGGTGTTCCATGCTGATTCTCTCTGCCATCTCTCTCTCTGTCGCTCTCTCATGTCAGACCCTGTGTTTGATTCTTCCTTTTTTGCGAAGGGGTGTTTATGGGGATTGTTGCAAGTTTTGGGAACAGCATCATTAAATTGGGATAATTTGTTAGGTTTTCGGACAGATAAAGTTATTCTAAATTTTTTGTGTTTCATCTGGTAATCTTACAAATAAATTCTGTTTTGTTTAAAACTAAGTGGTTGGGCCAGCTGGATCACTCTTGGAATATCCACGCTACACCTGCTTAAAACAGTTAGTAAAGTTAGTGTCGGGACTACTTTCTTGAAATGTTTTGAGTGGATCTGGCCTGGTCCATCACATTATCAACTGTACCTGCCTCAGACTTATCATGTTTCTCACGACCTCTTTGGGTCACCACCTCCCATTTACTAGTTTAAAGCCTCCGGAGTAGCACTAGCAAATATCCCACCAGGATATTGGTCCCCTTCCAGTTCAGGTACAAACCATCCTTCTTACATAGGTCACTTTCACCAAAAGTCACAGCTGATTTCTGAACAACAAAGCCATCTTCTGCTGTCATGGCTGATGATTCCAGTTCCCAAACTAGTTACAGGCCTCGATCATATAAACAATGAATGCCATGATGTGGAAGTGCTGGTGTTGGACTGGGGTGGACAAAGATGGAAGTCAAACAACACCAGGTATAGTACAACAGATTTATCTGAAATTACAAGTTTTTGGAGCACTGCTCCTTTGTCAGGCGAAGTGGAGGGAAGCACACAGGCACAGAATTTGTAGATGGAGAGATAAGAACATAAGGAGAAGGAGCAGGAGTAAGCCACCTGGCCTTTCGAGCTTGCTCCACCATTCAATAAGATCTTTTCATGGCCTCAGCTCCACTTACCCACCCTCCCATTGTAACCCTTAATTTCTTTACTGTTCAAAAAGTACCTATCTTAGCTTTAAATACATTTACTGAGGAAGCCTCAATTATTTCATTGAGCAAAGAATTCCACAGATTCACAACTCTCTGGGTGAAGAAGTTCCTTCTCAGTTAGGTCCTAATTCTGCCCCCCTTAATTTTGAGGCTACGCTCTCTTATTAGATCAGATTCCCTACAGTGTGGAAACAGGCCCTTTGGCCCAACAATTCCACACCGACCCTCTGAAGTGTAACCACCCCAGACCCATTTCCCTTCAATTAATACACCTAACAATATGGGCAATTTAGCACGGCCAATTCACTTGACCTGCACATCTTTGGACTGTGGGAGGAACAGGACCCTGGTATTGGATTTTATCTTTGCACTTTGCACTTTCCATCTGTATACTAAATCCATAGAAAAGTACAACATAGAACAGGCCCGAGGATTATCCCTAACCCAAAATAAAAGAACCTAACCTCTGCATCCCTCAATTCACTGCGGTCCATGTGCATGTCCAGCAGTCACTTAAATGTCCCTAATGACTCTGTTTCCACCACCACCGCTGGCAACGGTGGTGCATTCACACCTCTCTGCGTAACAAACCTACCTCTTACGTCGCCTCTGTACTTTTAATATCTTAAAACTATGACCCCCTTGTGCCAGTTAATCCTGCCCTGGGGGAAAATCTCTGGCTATTGACTCTATCCATGCCTCTCATTACCTTGTATACCTTGATCAGGTCACCTCTTTTTGTCCTTCTTTCCAGAGAGAAAAGTCCGAGCTTAGTCAACCTCTCTTCGTAAGACAAGCCCTCCAATCCAGGCAGCATCCTGGTCAACCTTCCTTGCATCCTCTCCAAAGTCTTCATATCTTTCCTATAATAGAGTGACCAGAACTGGACACAATATTCCAAGTATGGTCTCACCAGGGTCTTGTAGATCTGCAGCAAAACCTCGCAGGTCTTAAATTCGATCCCCCTGTTAATGAAAGCGAAAACACCATATGTTTTCTTAACAACTCAACCTTAAAATCCATACTGTGATCATTCCTTCCAAGAGGATCGCTAACTATGAGATAATTAATTATTCCTATCTCATTACACATGATAGCTTGCTCCATGGTCGGTTCCATTACATCCAGTTCAAGAAAACTATCACGGATACATTCAATGAACCCCTCCACAAAGCTACCCAGACCAACCTGGCTCGACCAACCTACATGTATATTAAAATCCCCCATGTTAACTGATGTACCTTTTTTACAGGCATTAGTTATTTCTTTGCTTATTGCCCTTCCCAATGTGATATTATTATTATTTAGTGGCCTATAGACTACGCCTATCAGTGACTTGTTTTCTGAGAAATTCTAATTTCCATTCAGATTAATTCAATTTTATTCCCCATAGAGCCTACATCATCTCTCACCACCGCCGTGATGTCATCCTTAAATATCAGAGTTACACCACCTCCCTCACCTTCCTGTCTGTCCTTCTGAATAGTTTTGATACCCCTGGATATTTAATTTCCAGTTGAGACCATTCTGCAATCATGTCTCCTCAATGGCTACTAAATCATATTCATTCACAATGTTTTGTGTTCTCTTTTAACTCATCTATCTTGTTTTGAATACTATGAGCATTCAGGTAAAGTGTCTTCATGCAAGTTTTTATACCCTCTTTATGAATTCTACCATCTTCATTATGAATATCTCCTGAGCTATCCTTCCTTTTAACTTCTTTCATAGTCTGCCATATAGTCAAACACTTCCGCACACATGTTAGCCTGCTGCTTTTCTTTTTATTTACCACCATATTTCTTGTTGTCTTCCCCTTCTCTTCCCCCCGATTCACTAGTTTAAAGTTCTAGTGACCACCTTATATATCCTTTTCACTAGAACACGGTTCCAGATCAGTTCAGCTGGAGACCGTCCCATCGGTACAGATCCTTCCTCTTCCAAAACTGATGCCAATACCTTATGAAATTGAACCTCTCTTTCCCAAACCACTCCTTTCGCCATGTGTTTACTTCTCTAATACTTGTATCCCTAAACCAAATCCAAGCACTTGGCTCGGGTAGTAATCCGGAGATTGTAATTCTTGAGGTTCTGTTCTTTAATTTTGTTCCTCTCTCCTGATAATCCCTGAACAGGCGGTGCTGACTCTGAAGGCTGGGACTGAGAAAAGGTGGGGGGAGGGGAAATGAGGAAGCTGGAGAAATCCGCATTCACCCCCTGTGGCTGGATTTCCCCTCCCCCCACCTTTTCTCAGTCCCAGCCCTCAGACTCAGCACCGCCTTCTTGACCTGCAATCTTCTTCCTGACCTCTCTGCCCCCACCCCCTCTCTAGCCTATCACCCTCAACTTAACCTCCTTCCACCTATCGCATTCCCAACGCCCCTCCCCCAAGTCCCTCCTCCCTACCTTTTATCTTAGCCTGCTTGGCACACCCTCCTCATTCCTGAAGAAGGGCTTATGCCCGAAACGTCGATGCTCCTTCTCCTTGGATGCTGCCTGACCTGCTGCGCTTTTCCAGTAACACACTTTTAAGCTCTGATCTCCAGCATTTGCAGTCCTCACTTTCTCTAACTCAATTATGGGGTTTAGTAATTCCTTGCTCGCTGTGATTTTTATAGACTTGAGCCTGATGGAGTGTACCTAATTGCCCTAGTGTATGCTCATCCTAAATATGCAGCTCCCATGCTTCCTCCATCCTGATGAAGGGTCTCAAACCAAAACGTCGACTTGTCCAGCTCCTGATGCTGCCTGGCTTGCTGTGTTCATCCAGCCTGCTGTTTGTCAACTCTGGATTCCAGCATCTACAGTTTTTTTGTCTTGTCCACCACCCTTCCTTGTCACCCAGAGTTGAAACTGAATACGTTTGTACTTACTGCTGCTTGGAGGAAGAAGACAATCCAACCAAATACATATCTCAAAAATGTGGCCAGATTTGTGAGCATGCATATTTCACGATTGTGCCCTTGAATGTAATTCCAGTGAGCTGGGATGTTAATCAGCAGTCATGACATGCTTATGAATGCATAAGAAGCTCCAGAAAATCAAGGTCAGAAAAGCCAAAGCACCCACAGAAAGGTTCTGAAAACTTAATAGCACAACTTTAACCCCCCCCTTCCCCGTCAGAACAAAGACCAATAAAGCACAGGAACAGGCCTTTGAGCCCTCCAAGCCTGTGCTGACATATTTTGCCCTTAAAACTGTCTTCACTTACTGGATCTATATCCCTCTACTCCCTTCCTAATCATGTGTTCATCCAGGTGCTTCTTGAATGCTGCTAATATGTCTGCCTCCACCACTTCCTTTGACGGTGTGTTCCGGGTACTTACTACTCTTTGTGTGAAAAACTTGCCTTGTGCATCTCTTTTAAACTCGCCTGCCCCCTCCACCCCCCCTCCCCACCACCCCTCGCACCTTGAACCTGTGTCCCCCAGTAAATAACACCTCCAACCTGAGAAAAAGCCTCATATTTTCCTCTCTAACCATGCCATTCACAATTTTCTAAACTTCTATCAGGTCAACATAAGAACATAAGAACTAGGAGCAGGAGTGGACCATCTAGTCCTTCAAGCCTACTCCGCCATTTAATAAGATCATGGCTGATCTTTTCATGGAATCAGCTCTACTTACCTGCCCTCTCACCCCAACCCTAAATCCTTAACTGTTCAAAAAATTATCTACATTAGCTTTAAAGGCATTCAAGGAGGAATCCTCAACTACTTCACTGGGCAGGGAATTACATAGATTCACAACCCTCTGTGTGAAGAAGTACCCTCTCAATTCAGTCCTAATTCTGCTCCCCCTAATTTTGAGGCTCTGTCCTCTTGCCCTAGTTTCACCTGCCAGTGGAAACATTCTCTCTACTTCTATCTTATCCATTCCCTTCATAATTTTATATGTTTCTATAAATCGCCTGTCATCTTCTAAATTCCAGTGAGTTCAGCCCCAAACTACTCAGTCTCTCCTCATAAGCCAACGCCCTCAACTCTGGAATCAACTTAGTGAACCTCCTCTGTACTCCCTCTAGAGCCAGTACATCCCTTGAGCTGAAAATGTGTTGCTGGAAAAGCGCAGCAGGTCAGGCAGCATCCAGGGAACAGGAGAATCGACGTTTCGGGCATAAGCCCTTCTTCAGGAATGAGGAAAATTTGTCCAGCAGGCTAAGATAAAAGGTAGGGAGGAGGGATTTAGGGGAGGGGCGTCGGAAATGTGATAGGTGGAAAGAGGTCAAGGTGAGGGTGATAGGTCAGACTGGGGTGGGGGCAGAGAGGTCAGGAAGAAGATTGCAGGTTAGGAAGGCGGTGCTGAATTCGATATAGGGGGAGACAGGCCGGCTACTTGCGGAGCGTTTCAGAGAACACCTCTGGGACACCCGGACCAACCAACCCAACCACCCTGTAGCTCAACATTTCGTGCAGAGGGTGCAATAGATGATGTGTGTGGAGGTGCAGGTGAATCTGTGGCGGATATGGAAGTTTCCTTTGGGGCCTTGGAGGGAGGTGAGGGGGGAGGTGTGGGCGCAAGTCTTGCACCTCCTGCGGTTGCAGGGGAAGGTGCCCGAAACGCGGTTCTCCTATTCCCTGGATGTTGCCTGACCTGCTGCGCTTTTCCAGCAACACATTTTCAGCTCTGATCTCCAGCATCTGCAGACCTCACTTTCTCCCCAGTACATCCCTTCTCAAGTAAGGAGACCAAAACTGCGCACAGTATTCCAGGTGTGGCCTCACCATCACCCTGTACACCGCAACATAACCTGCCTGCTTTTAAACTCAATCCCTTTAGCAATGAAAGACAGAATTCCATTTGCCTATTTAATTATCTATTGTACCTGCAGACCATCTTCTCTGATCCATGCATAAGGACACCCAGGTTCCTCTGATCAGCAGCATGCTACAATTTTTCTTACCAGTCAAATAATAGTCCTTTTTTGCTGTTATTCCTACCAAAATGGATTACTTCACATTTATTAACATTGTACTCCATCTGCCAGATCTTTGTCCCTCAATCTCCTCCATTCCAGTGAAAACAAACCCAGTCTTTCCAATATTCATAGTTAAAATCCACATATCAGGCAACATCATGTAAACCTTTTTCCTACCCTCTCCATAGCATCCACATCCTTCTGGTAGTGTGGTGACCAGAACTGTACACAATATTTCATATGTGGCCTAACTAAGGTTCCATAAAGCTGCAGCATAACTTGTCTATCCTTATACTCAATATCCCTTCCAATAAATGTAAGCAGGGCATAGGCCTTTTTTACTATTTTATGTACCTGCACTGACCCCTTCAGTGATCTGTGCACCTACACACCCAGATCTCTCTGCATATCAATACTCCTTAGGATTCTGCCATTCACTGTATAATTTCCACCTGTACATGACCTTCCAAAATACATCACCTCACATTTATCCTGCTTAAACTCCATCTGTCAATTTTCTGTCCATGTCTCTAACTGATCTGTATCTTGCTATATCCTCTGACAATTCTCCTCAGTATCCGCAATTTCACCTAGCTTTGTATCGTCTGCAAGCTTACTGATTAGACTATTCATATTTTCCTCCAAATCATTTATGTAGACCACGAACAGCAGAGGTCCCAGCACTGATCCCTGTGGAACACCACTAATCACAAACCTCCATTCTGAAAAGCATCCTTCCACCACCACCACTGTCTCCTATAAATAAGCCAGTCCTGTATCCATCTTGCTAGCTCACCCCAAATACCATACGACAAACTTATTAGTTTATGTTCTGGGTTTCCATTCAGAAGGAAATAGGTTGACTACTCAAATTGGCCATTTTTAAGATGGAAGGAATTTAACTTAAGATGGAAAGAATTATATTTTCTCTCCTTAACAGCATATATTTACACTTCAGTATTCTACTTTTTGATTGCTTGTTCTAGATCCCAGTTGTATTTTTTGTCCAATCCATCTTTCAACCAGATAAACGTGACTGATTCCAAAATTGTCACACAATACTTTTCAATAGCACATGTTAGATATGTACCTTATTTTGATGTTTAAGTCCTGTATTTTTTGCACAGAATTAAATTCCATTTTTTTTTTCAGTTTAGTCCAATGGGGCACACATTCCTGGGACCTGGTCTTTGCTGGCTGGGCCAGCATTTATTGCCTGTCCTCAGTTGCTGTTGAGAAGGTGGCAGTGAACTGCATTCCTGAACTGCTGCAGCCCACATGCTGTAGATTGGGCAATTGATAAAACTGAGTGGCTTGCCAGGCTATTTCAGTGAGCAGTTAGAGAGTCAATCACATTACTGTGGCTTTCAACTCACATATAGTCCAGACCTTTACTTTTCCTCAACTCCATCCTATCATATTCATTTAATCTATTCACAAAGTGTTATATATTCTGCTTAATCAACAGCTTGCAAAGCATTAAATAGAAACAAAATGGAGGCTAAGTTATGTATTAACACATGGAAGTTGTTTATTGCCAATCATGCTTAGAATTTATTTTTCTCATTTTGACACAATGTTATGCGATGACAAGAATTTTCAAATCTTACCTCCATATCACTTCTACCTCATGACATGCTGCCCCATATATAGTTGAGAATTGACCTGTTCAGTCACATTCTGATGAAGGGCTTTTGCTTGAAACATCGATTCCTAATTAAGGGCTTTTGCCCAAAACATTGATTTTCATGTTCCTTGGATGCTGCCTGATCTGCTATGCTTTTCCAGCACCACTGTAATCTTGACTCTAATCTCCAGCATCTGCAGTACCCACTTCCACCTATTCAGTCATATGTCGAGAGTGTGGTGCTGGAAAAACACAGTAGGTCAGGCAGCATCCAAGGAGCAGGAGAATCGACATTTTGGGCATAAACCCTTGATCCAGAATGTCAGCATAGTAACAATAATTGAATATATGATTCTTGATTATGATTCCTGATGAAGGGCTTATGCCTGAAACGTCAATTGTCCTGCTCCTGGGATGCTGCCTGACCAGCTGTGTTTTTCCAGCATCACACTCTTCACTCTGATACTCCAGTATCTTCAGTCCTCACTTTCTTCCTGTTCAGTCACATGAAGACCCATGGCAGAATCTCATGACCCTCATGATTATCCTCGAATTGAATGACAGCCAGTGACGACAATGAGATTGACACTTCAATAATACTTAGTTATGATAACAAGGTCAGCCAGATAGGCCTCATAGAATATGCGTTCCCTGATTGGGGCTGTTAATCTGGTCCAATCAGGGAATCCTAGCAGACAGATATAAACAGGAATGTCAGAGGTTCTGTTCACCCTGGCAGCTGGCTCTGAGGGATTTGGATCAGTGTCAAGGACTTTCTATGTCTAAATAAAGGGTATAAAGTTAAAAATCATACAACACCAACAGGTTTAATTCAAGCATTAGCTTTCTGGAGCACAGCTCCTTTATCAGGTGGTTGTGGAGTACACAATTGTAAGACGCAGAATTTATAGCAAAAGTTTACAGTGTGATGTAACTGAAATTATACATTGAAAAATACTTTGATTGTTTGTTAAGTCTCTCATCCATTAGAATGAACATGATATTTTCACTTCTTTCATATGTAAATCACAAAACTCTTTTTAAAAGTTACATTCTCAGGTTAACTGTAACAATTGGTGTCATCCGAGGCAATGAATTCCACAGGCCCACCACTCTCTGGCTAAAGAAATGTCTCCTCATTTCTGTTCTAAATTGACCCCCTCTAATTCTAAGGCTGTGCCCACAGGTCCTAGTCTCCCCGCCTAATGAAAACAACTTCCTAGCATCCACCCTTTCTAAGCCATGCATTATCTCGTAAGTTTCTATTAGATCTCCCCTCAATCTTCTAAACTAGATGATGTTAACTGATTTTAGACTCATCAACAAGGGGAACATCTTTCTTCATCCACTCTGCTACATTCTGTAAAGATTTTGTCAATTTTGGAGTTTCAAAGATCACCTCTCATTCTTTAAAATACGAGATAATGCAGGCTGAGTTTTATGAGTCTCACCTCCGGAAACAATCCCCATCATTCCAGGGATTAGTCTGGTGAGCCTTTGGTGCACTATGTCTCCAGCAATTATTGTGTTCTTAGATTAGAGATTAAAAGTATACACAACACTTCAGGTAAATGCTTATCATGCCTCTATATAATTGCAGGAAAAAGTGTGGACTGCAGATACTGGAGACTCAGAGTCGAAGAGTGTGGTGCTGGAAAAGCACAGCAGGTCAGCCAGGATCCGAGGATTTCTGATGAAGGGCTTATGCCCGAAACATCAATTCTCCTGCTCCTCGGATGCTGCCTGACTGGCTGTGCTTTTCCAGCACTACACTCTCCAACTCTATATAATTGCAGCAAAGAAAAAATATTCTGTAAGATGCCATAAAAAAGCTCACTACCCAAAGCAAGAGCATATGGTATTGGGAATAATATATTCGCACTAATAGAAGACTAGCTAAATAACGGGAACAGAAGGTTGGTATAGGTGAATCATTTTCAAGTTCGCAAACTGTTACAAGTGAAGTGATACAGACATCAATGCTGTGACTTCAACTATTTATAATCATTATTAATGACTTGGATGAAGGAACTGACTGATATGCAGCAAAATTTGCTGATAATAGTAAGATAGAAACTAGAATAAGTGGTGAGGAGTCTGCAAGGGGAATAAAGATAGAATTAAAAAGAAGAACTGCAGATGCTTCACTTGAACTCGGAGAGTGCTTTGCTGAGGTCCTCTTTTTGGTAATGGTGACTGCGCCGATGCAAATCTTGTGTCCAACAGACAATCTGCGTTGTCGCAGTCCTCTGCTGGTTCCTTCGCATGGAATCCAGGGAGAGCTGGCAAATGAATACAAAATTGGCTTGATGGTAGGAAGCAGAGGGTAATAGTGGAAGGATACTTGTCGGACTAGAGGCTTGTGACCAGTGGAGTGCCTCAGGGATCAGTGCTGAGCCCATTACTATTGGTTATCTATTCGATGATTTGGATGAGAATATATAAGGCATGATTAGTAAGTCTGCTGATGACACTAAAATAGGTGGTGTTGAGAATAGTGAGGAAGGTTTTCAGAAATTGCAGCAGGACCTCGATCAGCCGGGGAAATGGGCCAAGAAATGGCAAATGGGGTTTCAAGGTCCAGGACTATGTGTTGAGGGACACGCTGAAGCTTGGAGCAGCTACCGCGGTGGGGAAAGACCATCGTGTAACACCTGCCTGCCTAAGAAGAACAGGTGGCCCACCCAGTCATTTGGGCTCCACTGACGCCTCAGCAGAAGAGCTGGATAGTAAATGTACAGACTTGTATATAGGAAAAATAAATTTCGATATCTGTATATAAAGCAATGTAATGTGTGCATAAGAATGGCATGACTGATTGTAGAGATCCAAATAATTTTATGAGTAAAGTATATTTTTGAAATAAAAAAAGGGGTTTAATATAGAAAAATATGAGGTCTTGCATTTTGGAAAGTCAAATCAAGGTAGGAATTTTATGGCGAATGGTAAGGCCTTAAGTAGTGCATTGAAACAGAGGGATCCTGGAGTTCAGGTTCACAGCGGAAGTGGTTGAGGCGGGTACTTTAACAATATTTGCAAGGCATTTGGACAAATATGTGGATAGGAAAGAATTAGAAGGATATGGGCCAAGTGCAGGGAAGTGGGATTAGCATTGTTGGACATTTTGGTCAGCATGGGCCAAGAGCCTGATTCCATGCTATAGGACTCTATGACTCTATGACTCTATGTTGGAAATCAGAAACAAAATCAGAAATTGCTGGAAAAACTCAGCAAGTCTGGCAGCATCTGTGAAGAGAAAGCAGAGTTAGCATTTCTGGTCTAGAGGCCCTTTTTCAGAACACAAAACATTTAGTCTGCTTTCTCTCCATGGCTGCTGCGAGACTTGTTGAGATTTTCCAGTAATTTCTGATTTTGACAGAGTGAGTAAGTTGGGGTAGAAAAATGACAGATGGAGCACAATGTGAGATTACTCATTTTGGGAGGAAGAATATAAAAGCAAACTGCGAAGAGTGACTTCAGAATGTTGTGGTCAATGCCCTTTCCCATGAATAACAAAAAGTTAGGATCAGATATAGAAAATGGTTAGGAATGCAAATAGAATTTTAGTCTTTATTGCGAGAGTGATGGAATATAGGATCAGAGAATCATAGAGGTGAAAATGTGTTGCTGGAAAAGCGCAGCAGGTCAGGCAGCATCCAGGGAACAGGAGAATCGACGTTTCGGGCATAAGCCCTTCTTCAGGAATGGAGGTGTACAGCATGGAAACTGACCCTTCTGTGCAACATGTCTGTGTCGACCCAAGTATCCTAAATTAAACCAGTCCCATTTGCCAACATTTGGTCCATTTCCCTCTAAACCCTTTCTAGATGTCTATTAAATGTTGTTATTATACCAACCTCCACCACCTCCTCTAGCAGCTCATTCCATACACATACCAACCTCTGTGTGAAAGATTTGCCCCTTAGTCACTTTTAAATCTCCCCCCCCTCCTTAAAGCTATGCCCTCTAGTTTTGGAGACCCCTACCCTGGGGAAAATACCTTGACTATTCACCCTAACCATGCCTCTCATGAATTTATAAACTTCTATAGGGTCAACCCTTCAGCATCCGGTGCTTCAGGGAAAATAGCCCCAGCCTATCCAACCTCTCCCTACAGCTCAAACCCTCCAACCCTGGTAACATCCTTGTAAATCTTTTCTGCACCCTTTCAAGTTTCACAGCTTCTTTCCTATAGCAGGAAAATCAGAACTGAACATAAAAATAGGAAGGTTTTGCTACAGCTGTACAGGGCATTTGTGAAGTAATACCGTGAGTACTGTGTCGAGAGTGTGGTGCTGGAAAAGCGCAGCAGGTCAGGCAGCATCCAAGGAGTAGAAGAATCGATGTTTCGGGCGTAAGCCCTTCATCAGGAAGGTTCCTAATGAAAGGCTTATGCCCGAAATGTCAATTTTCTGCTCCTCGGATGCTGCTTGACGTGCTGTGCTTTTCCATCACCACATTCTTGACTCTGATCTCCAGCATCGGCAGTCGTCACTTTCACCTAGAGTACTGTGTACGGTTTTAGTTTGTTTACTTGAGGAGGGATGATTTTGCAACAGAAGCATTTCAGAGAAGCTTGACTAGGGTGATTACTAGAACAATGAGGTTATCTTATGAGAACATTTTGAGCAGGCTGAACCTACACTCATTGAAGTTTAGAAGAACAAGAGGTGATCTTTTTGGAACATGAAGTTTCTGAGATTGATGGGCAGGATAGTTGTTGAAAGGATGTTTCTGCTAGAACTAACGGGACAAAACTGCAAAATAAGGAGTCTCATACAAGGCTGAGATGAGGAGGAAGTTCTACTATAAAAGTGTCACTAGTCTTTGGATTGCTACTCCTTGGAGGGCAGTGATGGATGTATCAGTGAATATATTCAAGGCTGAGTCAAGAGTTATGGACGTCAGGCAGGACAATGGAGTTAAGACTATAATCAGATTAGCCATGGTGGTATTGAATGATGGAAACGGTTCAAAGGGCTAAATGCATCATTTATGCTCCAATTTCTTTTGATGAAAGGTTGAGAGTGTGGATATAAAAACAATAGAGTACACATTTTGGACTAAATGACTTGTTTCTGTCATGCAATACGTACCACAATGTAATGCAACATTGTTTGTAAATACCAATAATTTTAAAAACTAAGATCTATCTTATGGATTTTCCACCATTGATCATTTCATAGTTTGGTGGTTTGTATTGGGAAATATAATGTGGAACTATTTCACCACAGAGTTTCTAGACAGATTAATATTGTGCATTGAAATATCCATCCACACTGGAGTCAGCACATTTAAGCAATGCATTAATGACAAGAACATATCAGCAAACCCATATGCCTTGATTAACATTTTTGTAATGCTGGTCATAATAAATGTAATTGTATTCCTGGCATCCATTCTTCTTCGTCAGCAGAGTCAGGATGATTTAAAACTAAAGGGCTGTTCTACTTAGTGGAAATGATTACTAAGCAATCAGTCGCACCAAGCAAACTGTGATATTTAAAATGTTACATTAATAGGATACAAATGTAAATTCAGCAGCGCACACCAGATAACAGTAGGTGTCTTGCCAGTTCTACGTCACCTCCAGAGATGCATCACCCAAAAGCAATGGAAATATTACAGTGAATGTGAAAAATGTAAATTCTCTTAAATAAACCAGGAGTCATGAGACCTGCTGAGATCTATTCGCTCATGGAATGTAAGCATCATTGGCTTGGACAGCATTTATTACCCATCCCTAAACGTACCTTGAGGAAGTGGTAGTGAGCCTCCATCTTGAATTGCTGCAGCCCGTCTGGTGTACACCCATAATGCTGTGTGGGATTGAATCTCAGGTTTTGCTTGAAGACAGTGAAGTTCAGAGTCAGGACAATCTGCAGTTTGGAAGGGAATTTTCTGGTGATGATGTTCTACATGTCAGATCATGAGTGCCATTGTTCTATGTGTTAGATCATGGGTTTTCAAGGTGCAGTCAGTGGAGTTTGAATGAGTTGCTGCAGTGCCTGGTCTAGATAAGACATACTGATGTTGCAGTGCACACTCGGTGGAGAGGGTGAATGTATAGTGGACAGAGCAATGCTGATCAAGTGGCTGCTATACCTTCAATGGTATTGCGCCTTTTGAGTGTTCAGAGAGCTACACTCATTAGGAGAGATTATTAGATTCTCTCCTGTTGGAGTGGTCATTAGCTAACACTTAAGTGCAGCAAATGTTAGTTGCCAATTGCCAGACCAAGCTTGAATTTTGTGCAAATGCTGCTCGATACAAGTAGATCCAATATCTGATAGGTCACAACTGGTGCTAAAAACTAGTTACCAAGAAACAGACAGTGGGATAAATGGGTCACTTTCTGGTTGGCAAGATTAATAAGTAGTATCAGTGCTGAGGCCTCAACTTTTTGCAGGTTATACAGAAGACTGGCAAAAGGGTTAGAAATGAAGGAGCTGAAAGTATGGTAGTTAAATTTGTTGATGACACAAAAATAGATAGGAAAGTACAGTGTAAATAAAACATAAGCAGCTTGCAAGGTGATATAAATAAATTAAGTGAGTGGGCAAAGATTTGTAAAATGAAGTATAATGTGGGAAAATGTAAAATTATCTAGTTTTGCAGGATAAAAAGAAAAAAGCCTATTTTCTGAAAGGTGAGACATTATAGAGTTGTAATATGCAGAGGGAGATGAGTGACCTAGTACACAAATTTTGTAAGGTTTGTAGGAATGCAAATTAAAAGTTATCGTTATCACTTAGGGAATCGATACAAAAGAAGAATGTTTAGGACATTGATGAAAGGATTGGTCTCCCTAGTTAAGGAAAGATTTAATGCATTGGAAGCAGTTTGGAGAAGGTTTATTAAACTAATACCTGGAATGGACGAGTTGTCTTATGAGGAAAGGCCGAACAGGCTTGGCCTGTGTCCCCTGGAGTTTAGAAAAGTGGAAAGCAACTTGATTAAAACATAATTTGGACTGGGTTGTACAAAGTTAAAAATCACACAACACCAGGTTATAGTCCAACAGGTTTAATTGGAAGCACACTAGCTTTCAGAGCGACACTCCTTCATCAGGTGATTGTGGAGGGCTCGATCGTAACACAGAATTTCTATAAAGCTAGTGTACTTCCAATTAAACCTGTTGGACTATAAACTGGTGTTGTGTGATTGAAACATATACATTCCTCAGGGTGCTTTTCAGGGTGGATGTGAAGAAGTTATTTTCTTGAGAACCTAGAACTAGAGTTAATGTTTAAAATTAATAGGTAGTCTATTTAAGACAGAGACGAAGAGTTTTATTCTCTCTTGAAAGATCATGATTCTTTGAACTCCCTTCCTCAAACGTCAGTGGAAGCAAAGTCTTTAGAAGTTTTTAAGTGAGACACATATTCTTAAGATTTTAAGATTCCATTGAGTCTTCATAAGTAAGGAGGTGAAAGGTTATTGGATGTAGGTGGGAATGTGAAGGTGAAGTTATAATCAAATTAGCCATGATGTTATTGAATGCCAAATTCAATAGGTGGCCTACTCACATGAATAGGGGTGATAAAGCATGGTGCTGGAAAAAGCATAGCAGGTCAGCCAGCATCCGAGGAGCAAGAGAATCACGTGAATATACAAATTAAGAGGAGACAAAGGCTGTTCAGTCCTTGAGCCTGCTTTGCTTTCAATAAGACCATAGCTGAGCTGTATGCATTTTGAATTCTACATTCCTATCTACTCCCAACAAAAATCTATCTACCTCTGCATTAAAAATATTCAATGACACCACCTCAATTATTTTTTGAGGCAGAGACTTTCAAAGTTGCACAACTATCTGATAGCAAACATTTTGCTACATCTCTCTCCTGAAAGGATTATCATTAATTTTAACACAGTGCCCAATAGTGCTGGAATCACCCACAAGAGGAAACATCTTTCCCATGTCCAAGTTGTCAAGACCATTCGGGATCTTACATATTTCAATGAACTTAACACTCACTCTTCTGGTGAAAGCAGGCTTAGTTTGCCTTCCCTATCCTCATAACACAACCCACTCATTCCAGGAAGCCTCTTCTAACTGGGTACTTTATTTGTTTTGTTTGTTTTCATCTTTTCTATAATAAGCATCTGTTATTAAAGAAACTCTGCAGCCTCAGGTAATTATTCAGTGAATAACCACCACAATAACTAAAACCTTTTAACAATCTAATAGATCAAGCCAGACTGCACTTTAGGACCTGACTTGTCCAGTAGTTCCATCAGCTGGGATCATGACATTGCACACTTACTTTTTTGTGACTCGTGCAGTAGAACTGCTACATTCTTCTACACTTCAGAATTCTATAGTTTTTCTTTTTAGTTCATACTCAATGTTTTCGTTTTTCCTCCAAAGTGAAGATGTTCACATTTTCCTACATTCACTCAAGCTACTTATGGTCTGCAACCTCCTTACATCCTCTTCACAACATGCTTTCCCAACAACTTTATGTCATCAGCAAATGCCACCACCATGCCTTCGTTTTCCATTTTGAAGTCATTATTCCAACTCAACTCAACATTTGCATGTATGTTCTTAACTGTGCAAGTGTCAGAGAATAACTCTACTTCTGACCTTATTGGGGAGGTCACTAGTGAAGCAGCTGAAGCTGGTTGGGTCGAGACCACTTTTCTGAGAAATCCCTGCAGCAATACATTGTTTTATTCATTCATTATTGAAATTTATTTAGTACAGCTGAACCCACAATGCCTTTAGGGAAGGAGTTCCAAAATATTGACCTAGCAGGACTAGTGGCATGGCTTCTTCTGTCGGTCTGTTGACCAGGAGCTTCAGGTACCTGACAGAGAATCACTGTTTCATCTTCCCCTTCCCATATTCTCTTAATCTGTCACCAAGCAGGGCAACCTCAGGATGTTAGTGCTCATCTCAGTGCACAGAAGCCTTTTAATTATGGTGCTTAACTGAAGAAAGTTTGTCTGTCGGCAGATATCCAGTGAGTGGCACATTCAAGAGTACAACTCATGGTAAAATGGAACTAGAATTGGACATGAGGGATACCACAGAGGTGATAAATAAAAGCATAAGTTTGCTATGTTATGGCAAGAAATCTCGCTGGGCCTCCAAAAAAACTCAATGCAACTTGCACTCAGTCAAAAAAATGTAAGGTTCAGTCCCAGTCTCTGACGTACCAAATTCTGGAAGTTGTCACGATTCTCCCAGGAAGCTTTCACTTTGGACTTGGAAGACTGAAAGTTCTCTGCATTGAAGTCTATTGTCTATGATTTTTTTCCTCACACTGAAAGGTCTGAAATTCTCTTTAAAGTGGAGGACATTTAATCCTCTGTATTTCCTGTGAGCGTAAAAGCTCCATGTGATGCAGGCAATTGCTCCTTTGTGGTATCCTGGATATCCAAGGCTGACAATTTCTTCTTCACAGTATTTGATTAATTAGACATTCCTTCTCAGCCATGGCTTCCATGGAGTTGTACACTCCACAACTTTGATTCCTGTCAGCAGATTTTTATTCTCAATCCACCTCTGGAGATTTTTGCAGAGAATGTATTTGTTTTGCTTCAACTTGTTGATATATTTCAAGTCTTTCTTGCACTCTCAATGACTGCATTATTGGTGAAACTATTATGTTTCTTGCTTGGCATGATCTCTGTCACACATTTGAAGATTTTTTTGAGGAAGATAAGAAAGTCAAACATTGTACTTAAAGTAGTTTTCCCTGATTTACTTCAGTATTTAACATCAAACTTAAATTTATCAGAACTGTTTGTTCACCAAGCTGCAGTGCATTCTGAATTAAGTCAATTGTTGATTCATCAATTAGCTCATTAAGGTGTACAATGAACTGTAGATGCTGGAGATCAGAGTCGGGAGAGTGGTCCTGGAAAGCACAGCTGGTCAGGCAGTATTCGAGGAGCAGGAGAATCGACGTCTTGGGCATTACCCCTTCACCAGGAAATACTGATGAAGGGCTTATGCCCAAAACGTCGATTCTCCTGTGCTTCAGATACTGCCTGTCTGGCTGTGCTTTTCCAGCACCACTCTCTCGACTCTGATCATTAGCTATCCCATTTCTTGTGTTTCCTTTTAAACATTGCCGATTCTTGTATTCTGAGCTTTCTTCAGGATTGTTAGCAGTGGAAAACATTTCTTCCCAACCAGTATAATAACAAGTTTTCATCATTCTACATCTGAAACTTCTTACATGAACATACTGTACTTTGTTTGCATTCCTCCAGAAGTCTAAAAAGCCTGAGAAAGCTTCAATTGACTGTACCTGACCAGTTGTCCATGACTTAGCCGACTGTTTCTTGGCCTGTTGCTCCATGGCTAGCTGCCCCTTCATCAATTCTTTCTTTCCTTTAACTAGTTTGGATTCTGAACCATGGGTGGAGAGAGAAAGAAACACAATTAATGTTTCAAGTCTACAATGGCTCACCTTTAGAAATATAGAAGAAGTTGCAGTACAAACATTAGTTCTTCACAGATGCTGCCAAACCTGCCAAATTACTCAACACTAAATGATTTTAATCCTGCAGGCTACAGCTTAATACAATGATGTCCATTATTGTAGGGAGAAATAGCAGAGAGAGCTCTTGAGTTCTGTGTTCATTACAAGTTACGTTCATTCAGAGCTCTTCTACCACATATGTCGGAGAGGCCAGAGACCATTCCAAACCTGGCTTTCACATGAGGCCCAACTGCCCTCTTAATAACAGCTCAGATGAGAGAGGTCAATGACACTCTGATTTCCCCAGCTGAATACAATATCTTTATACCTTTCATTTTGGAGACATGGACAGAGCAGGGTCAGAAATGGATGTTGCAGGGACCAGGATTTAGATCTTTCATTAATATAAGGGAAGGTGGAAAAAGAGGGAGAGGTGTGGCCTTTGTTAGTCAATGGAACAGTATAACCATGGCTGAAAGAACTTTTGATGAGGGCTTGTCTACTGAGCTGGTATGGACTGAGGTTAGAAACAGGAGAGGAGAGGTCACACTGCTGGGAGTTTTTTATAAACCTCCGCAGAGTTCCAGGGATGTGGAGGAGAGGATTGGCAAAACTATTCTGGGTAGGAGTGAAAGGAGCAGGGTGGTCATTATGGGGGATGTTAACTTCTCCAACATTGACTGGAAATGCTATAATTCTAGTATGTAAGATGGATCAGTTTTTGTCCAATTTGTGCAGGAGGATTTCCTGACACAGTATGTTGAAGGGCTGACAAGAAGGGAGGCCACACTGGATCTGGTGCTTGGTAATGAACCAGGCCAGGTGTTTGATTTAGTGGTAGGTGAGCACTTTGGAGAGAGTGACCATAATTTGGTTACATTTAGTTTAGCGATGGGAAGGAATAGGTAAATGCCACAGGTCAAGAGTTATAGATGGGGGAAGGGCCATTATAATGTGATTAGGCAAGACTTAGGAAACATAGAATGGGGTAGCAAAATGCAGGGGATGGGGACAATAGAAATGAGGAGCTGGTTTAAGGAACAGATATTGTGAGTCCTTGATAGGTATGTCCCTGTCAGGCAGGGAGGAAGTGATAAGGTAAGGGAACCATGGTTTACTATAGGAATTGTATTTCTTGTTAAGTGGACGAAGGATGCTTATGTGATGATGAGACAAGATGGGGTTTAAATGAGGTGATGGACAGTTTTTTGAGAAGGTGACCAAACATGTCGATGAGGGTAGGGCAGTTGACATGGTGTACATGGACTTCAGTTAAGCCTTTGATAAGGATCCACATGGTACGCTGTTGGAGAAAATGTAGAGGCATGGGATTGAGGGTGATTTAGCAGTTTGGATTAGAAACTGGCTTTCTGTAAG
This sequence comes from Chiloscyllium plagiosum, assembly GCF_004010195.1. NCBI lineage: Eukaryota > Metazoa > Chordata > Chondrichthyes > Orectolobiformes > Hemiscylliidae > Chiloscyllium > Chiloscyllium plagiosum. The sequence continues at coordinate 127,258,772 of NC_057711.1, forward strand.
AAGGCAGCAAGTGGTGGTTGATGGAAAATATTCAGCCTGGAGTCCAGTTACTAGTGGTGTGCACAAGGATCTGTTTTGGGACCAATGCTGTTAGTCATTTTTATAAATGACTTGGATGCAGACATAGGTAGATGGATTTTTAAATTTGCAGATGACACTAAAGTCGATGGAGTAATGGACAGTGTGGAAGAATGTTGCAGGTTGCAGGGAGATTTGGAAAAACTGCAGAATAGGGCTAAAAGGTGGCAAATGGAGTTCAATGCAGATAAATGTGAGGTGATTCACTTTGGTAAGAATAACAGGATGGCAGAATACGGGGTCAATGGAAAAATTCTTGGTAGCGTGGATGTGCAGAGAAATCTTGGAGTCCATGTACATAGATCCCTCAAAGTTGCCATCCAGGTTGATAGTGCTGTTAAGAAGGCATACGGTGTGTTAGGTTTTATTGGTAGAGGGATCGAGTTCCGGAGCCATAAGGTCATGCTGCAACTACATAAAATGCTAGTGCGGCCACACTTGGAATATTGTGTACAGCTTTGGTTGCCCCATTACAGGAAGGATGTGGAAGCATTGGAAAGAGTGCAGAGGAGATTTACCAGGATGTTGCCTGGTCTGGAGGGAAGGTCTTGGAGGAAAGGCTGAGAGACTTGGGTCTGTTTTTATTGGAGAGAAGAAGGCTAAGAGGGGATTTGATAGAGACATACAAGATGAGCGGAGATTAGATAGGGTAGACAGTGAAAGTCTTTTTTCCTAGGATGATGACGTCAGCTTGTATGAGGGGGCATAGCTACAAATTGAGGGGTGATAGATTTAAGATAGATGTCAGAGGCAGTTTCTTTACTCAGAGAGTGGTAAGGGCATGGAATGCACTGCTTGCAAATGTAGCTAACTCAGCCACATTAGTAACATTTAAACAATCCTTGGATAAACACATGGATGATGGTGGGATAGTGTAGGGGGATGGGCTTATATTAGTTCACAGGTCTGTGCAACATCGAGGGCCAAAGGGCTTGTTCTGCACTGTATTTTTCTATGTTCTTTATCAAACTAAATGCTCTCAATGATACATTAACTTATTAATTTCTGACTGGGTGCAGAAATATTTTACAGTCTTTGCAGGATATTGCCCATGTTTCTGATCTATAACCAATAATCAACAACTTCTTTGAAAGCTGGAGTCACTGAAAATCAGAAGATAACTCTCCACTGGTTGGAGTCATACCTGGCACATAGGCAGATAGTTGTGGTTGCTGCAGGTCAGTGATCTCAATCCCAGGACTTCTCTGCAGGAATTCTTCAGGGTAGGTCTTAGACCAACACATCTTCAGCTGCTACATCAATGACCTTCCGTCCATCCTAACATCAGAAGTAGGGATGATCATTGATGATTACACAATGCACCTTTTATAGTTAAAGCGGTATGTGTGTCCATATACAGAAAGACCTGAACAACCATCAGCCTTGAGCTGATAGGCAACAAGTAATGTTGATTCCATGTAAATGTCAGGTGCATCACAAATGAATCTATCCATTTTTTTTTCTTAATATTCAATAGGATCACCATCGCTGACCATCTCAATGTTAACATCTTGGGTTCTTAATTGACCAGAAACTGAACTGTGTCAAAAGGTGTGATGCTGGAAAAACACAGCTTGTTAGGCAATATCCAAGGAGCAGGAAAGTTGATGTTTCAAGCTTATCATGAAGTCCTTATCCTCGAAACCTTGACTCTCCTGCTCCTTTGATGCTGCCTGACCAGTTGTGCTTTACTAGCACCATACTTTTTGACTCTGATTATAGCATCTGTAGTCCTCACTTTCTCCCAGAAACTGAACTAGACCAGTCATTATTTACATCCTGATTCTCCAATCACCATCTAAAAGTACAAGACACAAGTATTGTGGAAAGTGCTCCATTTACCTTGATAAATGTAGGACCAAAAACACTCAAATAGATCTATATCATCCAGGACAAAGCAATCTGTTTGACTGATATCCCATCCATTACTTTCACCATTCAACCCCTTCACCATTGATGCACAGGAGCAGCAGCATGCACCAGTTACATGACAATAACTCAACCAGGCTCCCTGAACAGCATTTTCCAAATTCATGACCATTACTATATACCAAGGACAAGAGCAACAAATATCTGATCATGTGACACACACACTGCTATCCTCAACACAAAGTTAAAAATCACACAACACCAGGTTATAGTCCAACAGGTTTAATTGGAAGCACTAACTTTCGGAGCGACGCTCCTTCATCAGGTGGTTGTCTGATGAAGGAACAGCGCTCCGACAGCTAGTGCTTCCAATTAAAGTTGTTGGACTATAATCTGGTGTTGTGTGATTTTTACCTTTGTACATCCCAGTCCAACACCAGCATCTCCAAATTATCCTTGACACAATGTGACTGAGTGCTGTGTGCATGTGGCTGTTGATCATTCCTCCTAAACATCAAGAGTGTGCCGTTAGGTAGTGTGGGATTCGAGATTGTAGTCTCTCCACCAACCCACTCACAACGCTTTAATTTTACTCATTTGTAAATCCCCATTCAATCATTCATTCATAAAACCACAGTTCAGTAGTATATTTTACTATCACAAAACAGACCAAATTATAACAACCCATTACTGCAGTTGTGGGATTCAGCAGAAACTCACAAGGCAAGAAAGAACAAAGGGGGGATTTAATTGAATTAAGGAAACCTCATTAGATCAGAATCAAAGCTTCCAGTGGCAACAATAGTGATAAAAAGAGTAATAAAAAGAGCAGGTAGGTGTGACCATTTAACATTGTAAAAGCCCTTAGCGCACAGCAGGAGTGTTAATATTTGGCCTAAAGCACTTAACTGAACAGACAATTCTCAAGTACCTATCTGAATGGGTCAGTTTCAAGTACCTTTCACTGAATTGATAACTTCACCATGTAAATGTTAAACTTATTAATGTATTGATATATGTATCCTGAAAATGTTGATCATATCAATGAGCTGCCTGTCATAATATGGTATAAGAAAGCCTCTTCCACTCAATGCTGAGCTTCAGCCAGAAGCTTGGAACAGCCAGTTCTCTGAATAAAGATAACTGAAGGCCATTTTACTATCTCTGTGTCTCACTTTGGTTCGTAGTCTTAAAAAAAGAACCTCAACGGGTAGTGACTGTGGAATGTGCCAGGCAGGAGACAGAAGAACTATGCACAATCAGCAGACATGTGATGATCTTAAAGGGACCTATAATGCAGGAAACAGGCCACACACAGTGAAGGGAAAATTTATTGCCAGTATTGCTGCTGTTATTTAATTTTATCGCCAGCTAGTTATAGGATGAAATGACCCTTCTCTCCATCTTTAAAGATCATGGATGCTGAAACTCTGATTTTGCATAGAATCCCTACAGTGTGTAAACAGGCCCTTTGGCCCAACAAGTTCACACTGACCCTCTGAAGAGTAACCCACCCAGACCCATTCCCCTACCCTATATTTACCCCTGACTAATGCACCCAACCTACACATCCCTGAACACTATGGGCAATTTAACACGGTCAATTCACCTAACCTGCACATCTTTGGACTGCGGGAGGAAACTGGAACACCCAGAGGAAACCCAAGCAGACACGGGGAGAATGTGCAAATTCCACACAGACAGTTGCCAGAGGCTAGAATCAAACCCAGGTCCCTGGCGCTGTGAGGCAGCAGTGCTAACCACTGAGCCACTGTGCCGTGTTCTTCAGTATTTCCTCCAACTTGGTGTGTTCATTCTTTCACCTGGGTGTTTTACTTTCTCATCTCCTACAGGGAAAGAAGACAGTGATTGCAATGACATACATTTATTTTGTGGTTGGAGAGAATTTTTTACAAATGACTACAAGGAACAGGAATGGTTTTGAATATTAATGGGCGCTAGTTGGGGTGGGTTGATTGGATTATGAGGAAGTGCATATACGCATAGGGATTGGCAGACCTGCAAGATAAGTATGATGACCTATTTTCTAGACTGGTCTTGTAATGGAAGAATGAAGTGGTTAGAATGATATGTACAACAGAATGTAGGACATTGTACATTGTGCTCATCTTTCCTGACATGCTTAAGTCCTTGAAGCACTTCCTGCATTTGATCCCTGAAGTTAGCTGCTTCTGAGTTCCTCAGCAACCTACAACCAAATCCTCTAAATCTCATTAGCAGGCTTTTTCCTCCACTCACCAGGAAAAATAATCGATCTCTGAATCTTCACTGCTCTCAGACAGCATGAGAGTGACAGAGTGCAACCTTTGCCCATTTCAATTCCATTATAATATCTTGTTTCTACCAAGGAAAATGGCAAGTGCTTCAAATTCCATGTTTGGAGTGTTCCTTTCAATAATCAAATCATGATTGCATCATGCACAGCATCGGGTAAAAAGGTAAAAACTTGATGAAGGACTTTTTCCCGAAACCTCGATTTTACTGCTCCTCGGATGCTGCCTGATCTGTTGTGTCCAATCTAGACTCATGCACAGCATCATCGTACCTGCGTGATTGGGAAACTTAGAAATTGGATGTTAATGAATGTTTGCACTTACAAAATGAAGACACAGATGTTGCAGATATCTGTGGGTTTCCCTGTGATTTTCATAATTTTGCCAGTTATTCACCCAAAACCAGCTCTTCTCCCCTTTTCACAGAATTCCCAAGCATCTGTGCATTAGAATTCAGTTCAGTATTTCCACACATTAACTTTGACAGTCCACGGAAGAATGCTATCGTGAAAATGTTCAATCTAGGTTGCTGGTTGAAATAACCAGTTAGAATTGATACATTCAGATGGGTTCACTTCTCCAGCTTCAAAATTTGGGCCATGACAATTATTGACATTTGCAGAGTATAGGTTAATGAAACATTATTAATATAATACCAGTCTTTCGATAAATTTGCTCATAATTACTTCCAGGCTAAACTAACAAGAGAAACTATATTCTCATATTGTTCAGAAATTCAAAAATGGTGATGACCACTGAAATTGCCTCATATCTAGTTTTAATAATACCTTGAGATGAAAGATGACAAAACCTAGTCATTCCAAAATGAGCATGACTTGTTGCTATAAATTTTCAATTTTACCACTTGGATGTTAAGGATACAGTGGGCAGAGCATTGAGAGGGAGCGCAAGTGGGAGTATAATATGTTCAGTTGTCCTCCCAATAATCTAAATGGAAGAAGAATTGAATGTGCTCTGTTATAAATCTGCCATCCTTCCTATTCAATTTTTCTATTAAGGTTTTTTCCAAGTAATGGCTGATATCTAGGGGTTAGAGAAAAAAATCTATACCCTTCAAAGAAAGGGAAATCCAAGCATACTGAGCTGGGCTATTCTCAACTTCTCAATAAGAATAGATAGCACTTGAAGCTTTTTAAGAATGATTACAGTGGGTTTTTTTGGCACAAAGAAAACTTCATAATTATTTTTAGAATTAAACACAAATTGAGAAACTATCTGTGAATTGTATGGGAATGAAATTTCATCCAGTTTCATTCAGACATAGATTTAGCTAAAAATGACACAACACCAGGTTATAGTCCAACAGATTTATTTGGAAGCACTAGCTTTCAGAGTGCAGCTCCTTTATCAGATGGTTTTGTGGAGTATAAGATCATAAGACACAGAATTTATAGCAAAGCATTACAGTGTCATGCAACTGAAATGATATATTGAACAAACCTGGATTGTTAAAACTTTATCTTTTAGAATGGGTTGCAAGTTTCGGTTCATTAATATTTAAATCCCAGAATTTCTTTTAAGTCACCTTCTTGAGATAACTTAAGGTTTCATAACAAAAGGTGACATCTCAGTTTAAACAATGCATTAAAGGTGTGAGGTCAGAGTCTGTCTGTATCCTAATCTTGAGTCAGACTGGTTCTATTTCCAAAGTGGAATTTACAAAATATTACATGTATTGACCGACAGCATAGACTGCCTGCAGATTGTACATTTTTTGAGCCAAATAGAATGTACTTGCAAATATAATTCTGCAAATACAAATTCACCCCGTAGACTTGTGTGTGTGTGTGCATGAATGTGTGTGTGTGTGTGTGAGAGAGAGAGAATGAATGAGTGTGTGTGTGCGTGTGAGTGCATGTGAGAGTGTGTTTTTGTGCGTGTGAAAGCTTGGTAAAGTGTGTGTGTGGATGTGATGGAGTATAAGCCTGTGAGAAGGTGTATGCATGTGTGTGTGTATGTATAAGAGTGGGTCTGCATGAGTATATAGGAGTATGTATTTATGCATGCTTATGTGTGTGTATGAGAGAGGGTATATAGTGTAGCAGTCTCACCTGTAGTGTGACATGAACTCAAGATCCTGGTTGAGGCCATCCCCAGGGGTAGCGAACTCGGCTATCAGCGTCTGCTCGGCCACTTGGTGTTGTTGCCTATCCCAAACTCCGCCAAAGATCCAAGGCTGAATGTACCTGACCGCTAAAATGCTCCCTGACTGGGAGGGAACACCCCTGTCTATTGACTTTGTGCAGTGTCCATTCATCCATTTTCGTAGCATCTGCTTGGTCTTGCCAATGTACCCTGCCTCAGGGCATCCTTGCCTGCAGCATATGAGATAGACAGCGTTGGCTGAGTCTCATGAGTACCTGCCGCGTACATGGTGGGTGGTGTCCCCAGGGGTAATGGTGGTATCCATGTCAACATTCTGACACATCTTACAGTGGTTGACATGACAGGGTTGTATGGTTTTGTGGTAGATGTTGTCCTGAAAGCTGGGCAGTTTGCTGCAATCATCTGTTTAAGTTTTGGCTGTTGTTTAAAGGCGAGAAATGGAGGCGTACCACAACACCGTACAACTCTGTCATGTCAACCACTGCATGATGTGTCAGAGTGTTGACACTGATACCACCATTGCCTGTGGGGAGACGACCCACCATGTATGTGGCAGGTACTTTCACGACTCAGCCAATGTTGTCTATCTCATACGCTGCAGGTAAGGATGCCCTGAGGCATGGTACATTGGTGAGACCAAGTAGATGCTGTGACAACGGATGAATGACACCGCACAACAATTAACAGACAGGAGTGTTCCCTCTCAGTCGGGGAACACATTAGCAGTCTGGGACATTCAGCCTCGAATCTTCGGGTGACTGTCCTCCAAGGCGGACTTTGGGATAGGCAACAACACAAAGTGGCCTAGCAGAGGCTGATAGTCAAGTTTGCTACCCATGAGGATGGCTACAACCAGCAACTTTGGTTCATGTCACACTACTGGTGACCCCCCCCCCAAATATACACACAGACACAGACACACACACATACACAGTCCCCACACTCACACCCGTGCATATACCCTCTTACAGGCTTATATACCATCACACCCACACACACACTTTACCAAGCTTTCATGCAAACACACACTATCTCATGTACACTCTCTCTCTCATGCACGCACACACACATAAGTCAATGGGATGAATTTGTATTTGCAGATACACTTTATTTGGCTCAAAAATGCTAAATCAGCAGGCAAACGCAGCATCTGGGGAGCAGGAAAATCGACATTTCGGGCAAAAGCCCTTCATCAGGAGTAGAGGCAGGAAGCCTCCAGGGTGGAGAGATAAATGAGAGGAGGGTGGGGCTGGGGAGAAGGTAGCATAGAGTACAATAGGTGAATGGGCATGGGGATGGAAGTGATAGGTCAGAGAGGAGGGTGGGGGAAGGTAGCAAGGAGTACAATAGGTGAATGGGGGTGGGGATGGAGGTGATAGGTCAGAGGGGAGAGCGCTTCAGGGAACATCTCTGGGACACCCGCACCAATCAACCCCACCGCCCTGTGGCCCAACATTTCAACTGCACGGTGGCAAAGTGGTTAGCACTGCTGCCTCACAGCACCAGAGACCCGGGTTCAATTCCTGCCTCAGGCAACTATCTGTGTGGAGTTTGCACATTCTCCCCGTGTCTACGTGGGTTTCCTCCGGGTGCTCCGGTTTCCTCCCACAGTCCAAAGATGTGCAGGTTAGGTGAATTGGCCACGCTAAATTGCCCGTAGTGTTGGGTGAAGGGGTAGGGGAATGCGTCTGGGTGGGTCGCTCTTCGGAGGGTCGGTGTGGACTTGTTGGGCTGAAGGGCCTGTTTCCACACTGTAAGGAATCTAATCAAAAAAATTCCCCCTCCCACTCTGCCGAGGACATGCAGGTCCTGGGCCTCCTCAACCGCTACTCCCTCACCACCCGACGCCTGGAGGAAGAACGCCTCATCTTCCACCTTGGAACACTTCAACTCCAGGGCATCAATGTGGACTTCAACAGTTTCCTCATTTCCCCTTCCCCCACCTCACCCTAGTTCCATCCTTCCAGCTCAGTACTGTCCTCATGACTTGTCCTACCTGCCAATCTCCCTTCCCACCTATCCGCTCCACCCTCCTCTCTGACCTATCACCTCCGTCCCCACCCCCATTCACCTATTGTACTCTTTGCTACCTTCTCCCCAGCCTCCCCACCTCCCCTCCCCCATTTATCTCTCCAACTTGGAGTCGTTCTGCCTCTATTCCTGATGAATGGCTTTTGCCCGAAATGTCAATGTTCCTGCTCCTCGAATGCTGCCTGACCTGCTGTGCTTTTCCAGCACCACTCTGATCTAAACTCTGGTTTCCAGCATCTGCAGTCCTCATTTTTGCCTACAGTCTGCAGCAGTCAATGCAGTTGGTCAATACATGTAATATTTTGTAAATTCCACTTTGGAAATAGAACCAGTCTAACTCAACATTGGGGTACAGACAGACTCTGATCTCACATCTTTAAGGCATTGTCTGAGCTGAGATGTCATCTTTTGTTATAAAACCTTAATTTATCTCGAGAAGGAGACTTAAAAGAAGTTCTGGGATTTACATATTAATGAACTGAAACTTGCAACCCCTTCTAAAAGATGGAAGTCCTAACAATCCAGGTTTGTTCAATATATCATTTCAGTTGACTGGCTCTGTAATCTTTTTCTAATACATTTAGTGTCTTATAATCTTACACTCCATAGCCATCTGATGAAGGCGCAATATTCTGAAAGCTCGTGCTTCTAAATAAACCTGGTGGATTATAACCTGGTGTTGTATGATTTTTAACTTTGTCCAGCCCAGTCCAACACTAGCTCCTCCACATTATGGCTGACATAGATTAGGCATTTATAGACTCATGAATGTGCAATCTGACACCAAAAAATGATGTGTGCAATTGATCAGGACGTTATAGTTTGCAATTCAACATGAAAATTGACATAATTGCAATAGAAATATAAAACCATGCAGTTGAGGACAAGTCTTAGATATTTTGTAGAGTACTTATAGGGGTTGCATGGTACCGTTGATTAAACATCGTCATCAGAATTGGCCAACCCAAACAACTAATTATCCCAAATCTTCTGATGTGGTGTAAAACCTGCATCCAACTCTGATCAAAATACTGATTTGCCAGCCTACAGCATGCTGCAGAATCCCCTCAGGATGCCTTTGAGTCTCCATGTAGAAATTGCTCCCACTTTTTATGGCACCAGCTGCCATGTTCTGGTAATTATCTCAATGTCCCAATGCTTTTCAGTGTGCTGGTGGATTGAGAGAATGCATAAACTTGTAGATGTGTGTGTAGGTGAGTTAAGTGGTGAGAGTGGCAGATGGGAAGGGTGGCAGTGTGACAGGTTGGCAGGATAACAGTTGGCAAAATGATTTCACTTACATCCTCTGCCTCCAAGCAGAATCTAGATAGATTGGACGGATGAGCAGAAAAATGGCAGGTGGAGTTCAATACGGACAAATACGAGGTGATGCATTTTGGAAGATCCAATTCAAGAATGAACTATACAGTAAGTGGAAAAGTCCTGGGGAAAATTGTTGTGCAGAGAGGTCTGAGTCTTCTGGTCCATTGTTCCCTGAAGGTAGCAACACAGGTCAGTAAAGTGGTCAAGAAGGCATACAGCATGCTTTCCTTCATTGGACGGGATATTGAGTACAAAAGTTGGCAGGTCATGTTACAATTGTAAAGGACTTTGGTTTGGCCGCATTTGAAATACTGCATACAGCTCTGGTCACCACATTACCAAAAGGATGTAGATGTTTTGGAGATGGTGTAGAGGAGGTTCACCAGAATGTTGTGTGGTATGGAGGGTGTTGGCTATGAAGAGCGGTTGAACAGATTAGGATTATTTTCATTAGAAAGACGGAGGTTGAGGGGGAACCTGATTGAGGTCTACAAACTCATGAGAGGTACAGACAGGGTGGATAGCAAAAAGCTTTTTTCCCAGAGTGGGGGACTTAGTTACGAGGGGTCATGAGTTCAAAGTGAGAGGGGAAAGGTTTAGGAGAGATATACCTGGAAAGTTCTTTACGCAGAGGGTGGTGGGGGCAGGGAATGGGCAGGGAGCAGAGGGATACAAATCTTTAGAAAATAGGAGGCAGGTTTAGATAGAGGATCTGGATTGTCGCAGGCTTGGAGGGCCAGAGGGCCTGTTCCTGTGCTGTAATTTTCTTTGTTCTTCGTTCTCTTTAAGTACAAGTTCCCTCCTTTATCCTTGATGAGACCTACTTTCTTCCAAGTTATTCTCTTGTTTTTAATGTATGTATAGAATGCCTTAGGATTCTCTTTAACCCTGCTTGCCTTTTCATGGTCCCTTCTTGCTCTCCTAATTTCCTGCTTGAGTTCTTTCCTGCTTTCTTTATATCTCTCATGAGCCCAGTCTGATTTTAGCTTCCTAAACTTTATGCTTCCTTTTACTTTTGACTAAATTCATAACCTGCCTCATTATCCTTGTCCTTCCTCCTTACTGGAACATGCCAGTCTTGAACTCTCATCAGAGCTGTAAACAACTCCCACATGTCAAATGTGGACTTGCCCGATAGCAGCTCCTCCCAATTAACACTCCCTAGCTCTTGATGAAGGGCTCCTGCCCAAAACATCGATTTTCCTGCTCCTTGGGTGCTGCCTGACCTGCTGTGCTTTTCCAGCATCACTCTACTCTTGACTCTAATCTCCAGCATCTGCAGTCCTCACTTTCACCTACTCCCTAGCTCCTGCCTAATACTGAAGTAAATTGCCCTCCTCGAATTTAGTACCTTGCCACAAGGTCCTGACATCCTTATTCATAGCTATCTTAAAACCTAAACAGTTGTGAAATCCAACGAGGTTTCTAATGCTATTTTCCAAAACTCACCTCATTACTTATGCTTCACTTCCCCATGATACCTTGTTTGCCATAACTTTCCTCTCATGCCAGGCAGAAGCCTTTGCCACTGCTGGGACTTCTTGGGATTCCTGGCATCATATTTAAACAGCAATTGTGCAGCAGATCAAGCGCTGTCAGTCTAGAACTGCCCTGCAGGGTTCATGCAAATTGCCCCAAACATGTCGGCAAGGGGGAAATTGGTATTTCATTTTGCTGGAAGGGGTCTGAAAGTCCTAATGGATGGGGTTGTACAGGGAGGTCTGTCCTCTTTCCCCAGGACTGGTGAAAGAAACCACTTCCACTAGACCTTGTCAGACTGGTCAGAGGTTGCCACCAAGTCAGTGTTATTTCCACTGCCTGGAGGATTGCTCAGCAATGCTGGAAGGTCAGTAAGTTATGCAGCATGAGGATAGGTGCCACCATCTTCTCTCTAATACTCACATTCACTCTATCTCTGCTACTGTACTACTTCCCACAATTGCATGCAACATCTTTCCTCACTCCCTTACACCCACACCAACGCCCCTACCCTGCAAACACTGCACGGCTTTACTATGGCCTACGCACTCAATCGGGCATCTCATTACCTTTCCCACATCTGCAGCTGTGCCAGCACTTGCATCTCAATTCATTTTTTCCTTTGTATCATTCCAGAAGGAAATGGCCTATAATAGGATGGCAAGAGCTAAGACAAGTGGTGGAGAGGATCCTGGGCTTGCAAGTATAAGAATGAAGGTACACAGGCTAGCCATCCTTAATTCTGCACAATATTTTCTGGTCTAAGGTGTGAAATGATCTGATGCACCATATGCAGGCTAGGGATCTTGGAAGTTAACTGCTACTTTGACAACTATGTTCACTGTTTTCAGGCTGTAATACATTGCATGTGCCACCTAGTAGAACTCAGTAAATGGAGAGGTGAAATCACAATGCTGGGGATATACTACAGGCCTCCTAACAGCAAGCAGGAGATAGAGGAGAGAATGTGTAGACAGATTTCAGGAAGATGTACAAACAACAGGGTTGTTGTGGTGGGTGATTTTAACTTCCCATGTATTGACTGGGACTCATTTCGTGCTAGGGATTTGGATGGAGCAGATTTTGTAAGGACCATTCAGGAAGGTTTCTTGATACAGTATGTAATCAGTCCAACCAGGGAAGTGATTATACCAGATTTAGTTTTGGGAAATGAGCTGGCCAGATGAGTGAAGTTTCTGTGGGGGAGCATTTCTAGAGTAGTGACCATAATGCTAAGAGTTTTAAGTTACTCATGGACAGGGATCACAGCAAACCTCAGGTGAAGGTGTTAAATTGGGGGATGGTGAAATACAACAATATTAGGGAGGTACTGGAGAGTGCTGTTTGGAGGTGGCTGTTTGAAGGCAAATCCGCATCGGACGTATGGGAGTATTTCAATTAGTAGTTGATAAGAGTTCAGGAGCAGCATGTTCCTGCGAGAGTGAAAGATAGGTGTGGCAAGTTACATAAATCTTGGATGACCAGGGGTATTATGACCTTGGTCAAAAAGATAAAGGAAGCATCCGTAAGGTCTAGGAGGATGGGAATGAGGAAGCACTTGATGTATATAAGGACAGTAGGAAAGAACTTAAACACAGAATTAGAAGGGCTCAAAGGCATCATGAAAAGTCATTAGCAAACAGGATTAAGGAGAATCCCAACACTTCTTATACATATAAAAAAGCAAGAGGGTAGCCAGGGGAATCGGTTGGCCCACATAATGGCAAAGAGGGAATGTATGGGTGGAGCCCTAAGAGGTAGATTAGGGTCTTAAACAAATACATTTTATTGGTATTGTCAAAAGTGAAGGAATTTGTGGAGGATGATCTCAGGGAGTGTCGAATTTCTAAGCCAAGTTGCTATTAAAATTGAAGAGGTGTTGTGTGTCTTAAAAAGTATTAAGGTAGATAAGCCCTGGGACCTGATGGGATCTATCCTAGATTATTGAGGGAGGCAAGAGAACAAGTTGCTGGAGCATTGACAGACATCTTTGTATCGTCTTTGACCACAAGTGATGTCCCAGAGGACAGGCGAATAGCCAATGTTGTCCCATTGTTTAAGAAGGGTAGCACGGATAATCCAGGCCTGTGAGCCTCACATCAATGGTGGGGACATTATTGGAAAAGATTCTCAGGGACAATATCTATCAACATTTAGAAGTAAATGGATTGATTAACAATAGACAGCTTGGTTTTTGTGCAGGGGAGGTCGTGCCTCACGAACTTGATTAGATTTTTTGAGTTTGGAGTGATTGAGGGAAAATCAGTTGATATTGTCTATATGGACTTTAGTAAAGCCTTTTACAAAGTCCCTCATGGCAGACTAGTACAAAAGATGAAATCACATGGTATCAGTGATGAGCTGGCAAGATGGATACAGAACTGACTACATAGGAGGCAGAGGTAGCAGTGGAAGGATGTTTTTCGGAATGGAGGGTTGTGATTAGTGATTAACACAGGGATCAGTGCTGGGGCCTCTGCTGTTTGTGATTTACATGAATGATTTGGAGGAAAATGTAGCTGGCCTAATTAATAAACTTTCAGATGATACAAAGATTGGTGGAGTTGTGGATAGTGAGGAGGATTGTCATAGGATACAGCAGGAGATAGATCAGTTGGAAGTATTGGTAGAAAAATGGCAGATAGAGTTTAATCTGAACAATGTGAGGTGATGTATTTTGAAAGGTCAAGTACAGGTGGAAATTATACAGTGACCCTTAGGAGCATTGATATGCAGAGAGAACTGGGTGTGTAGGTCCACAGATCACTGAAGGGGTCAGTGCAGGTACATAAGATAGTAAAAAAGGCCTATGCCCTGCTTACATTTATTGGAAGGGATATTGAGTATAAGGATAAACAGGTTATGCTGCAGCTTTATAGAACTTAGGCTACAGTTGAAATATTGTATGCAGTTCTGGTCACCATACTACCAGAAGAATGTGGATGCTTTGGAGAGGGTAGGGAAAAAGTTTACCAGGATGTTGCCTGGTATGGGGGATTTTAGCAATGGAGAAAGGTTAGATAGACTGGACTTGTTTTCACCAGAACGCAGGTTCAGAGTGACCTGATAGAAGTTTATAAGATTGTGAATGGCATGTTAGAATGGAATATATGAGGCTTTTTTCCCAGGGTGGAAGACACAGGTTCAAGGTGCAAGGGGAGAAAAGAGATGTGTGAGGCATGTTTTTCACACAAAGGGAGGTGAGTGCCTGGAATGTGCTGCCAGAGGAGGTGGTGGAAGCAGACATAGTAGTAGTATTCAAGAAGCACCTGGACAAATACATGAATAGGAAGGGGATAGAAGGATATGGATCCTGGAAGAGAATACAGCTTTAATTTGGAAGGGCAAAATGTGTCAGCATAGGCTTAGAGAGCCTGGGGGCCTGTTCCTGTGCTGTATTGTTCTTTATTGTACAGGAGATTGGTGAGGGCCAATTTCTGGTGGCCCATTTTACAGGAGGGATATTATCAAGCTGGAGAGGGTTCAGAGCAAAATTACCAGGATGTTGCTGGGAATGGAAGGCTTGAGCTATAAAGAAAAGCTGGATAGGCTGGGACTTCTTGCACTGGAGCATAGGAGGTTGAAAGATGACCTGAAAAAGTTGATAAAATAGTGAGATATATACACAGAGTTGATGGCAGTTGTCTTTTCCCTAAGGTGGGGAATTTCAAACTCGGGGGTACATTTTTAAGGTGAGAGGAGAGAGATTTAAAAAAGACATAAGAACCAACTTTTCACACAGAGGGTGATTCTCATGTGGAATGAATTTCCTGAGGAACATAGAACAGCACAGGACAGGCTTGTTAGCCCTCGATGTTGCACTGATCTGTAAAACCAATCTGAAACCCATCTAACCTACAATATTCCATTATCATTCATATGTTTATCCAACAATCATTTAAATGCCCTTTAAGTTGGCAAGGTGAAAGTGAGTACTGCAGATGCTGGAGATCAGAGTCTAGATTAGAGCGGTGCAGGTCAGGCAGCATCCAAGGAGCAGGAAATCACTGTTTCGGGCAAAAGCCCTTCATCAGGAATGAGGCTGTGAGCCGAAGAGGAGGTGAGATAAATGGGAGGGAGGGTTGGGGGGAAGGAGTGGGAAGGGAAATATATCTCTGGTGGTGGGGTCAGTTTGTAGGTGGCAGAAATGGCGGAAAATGGTGCAATGTATACGGAGGTTGGTTGGGTGGAAGGTGAGGACCAGGAGGGTTCTGTCCTTATTATAGTTCGAGGGTTGAGGTGCAGGAAGTAGATGAGATATGCTGCAGGGCATCATCAACCATGTGGGAGGGAGAATTGCGACCTTTAAAGAAGGAGGCCATCTAGTGTGTTCTGTGGTGAAACTGGTCCTCCTTGCGGCAGATGTGGCAGAGGCGGAGGAATTGGGAATAAGGTAGAGCATTTTTGCAGGAGGCAGGGTGTGAAGAGGCATAATCCAGGTAGCTGTGGGAGTCAGTGGGTTTGTAGAAAATGTCAGTGTTGAGTCAGTCACCATTGATGGAGATGGAGAGGTCCAGCACGGGAAGGGAGGTGTCAGAGATGGTCCAGGTGAATTTAAGGTCGGGGTGGAATGTTTTGGTGAAGTTGATGAACTGTTAAACCTCCTCGTGGGAGCACAAGGTGGCGCTGATGCAGGCATCAATGTAGCGGAGGAAGAGGTGGGGAGTGGTGCCGGTGTAACTGCAGAAAATGTTCTATGTAGCTGATAAAGAGACAGGCATAGCTGGGGCCCATGTGGGTGCCCATGGCTACCCCTTTCATCTGGAGGAAGTCAGAGGATTCGAAGGAGAAATTGTTGAGGGTGAGGACCATTTCAGCCAAACGAATAAGAGTGTCAATGGAAGGGTAAAGGTAGGGACGTCGGGAGAGGCTTGGAGGCCCTGGTCATGGCGAATGGAGGTGTATAGGTACTGATGTCCATAGTGGAGATGAGGCTTTGGGGGCCAGGGAAATGGAGATCCTGGAGGAGGTGGAGGGGGTGGGTGGTGTCCTAAATGTACGTGGAGAGTTTCTGGACAGGAGGATCAGACAGTATCGAGGTAGGTGGAGATGAAGTTGGTGGGTAGGAGCAGGCTGAGACAATGGGTCGGCCGGGGTGGTCAGGCTTGTGGATCTTGGGTAGGAGGTAAAACTGGGCGGTGCAGGGTTCCTGAACTATAGGGTTGGAAGCTGTGGGTGGGAGATCCCCTAAGTTGATGAAGTCGTGTATGGTCTGGGAGATGATGGTTTGGTGATGGGAGGTGAGGTCAAGGTCAAGGGGCCGGTAGAAAGAGGTGTCTTCAAGTTGGTGCCTGGCTTCAGTGGCAGAGAGATCAGAGTGCCAAACTAGCACTGCACCTCACGTATCTGCTGGTTTGATGGTGAGATTGGTGTTGGAGCAGAGGAATTGGAGGGCTGCGCATTGTGATGGTGAGAAGTTGGAGGGGGTGTGGGGGGTGAACAGGTTGAGGTGGTCAATGTCCCCGCAGCAGTTGGAAATAATGAGGTCAAGGGTGGGTAACAGGGAGTCCAGGTGGATGGGGTGTGTTGGATTTGGGCGAAGGGGATCCTTGGGAGGTGGATGGGAGTCTTGATTGAAAAAATATGCTTGGAGGCGGAGGCGGCGGAAGAAGTGTTCAATGTCACAATGAGTGTTGAATTTGTTGACCCATGAATGGAGGGGGATGAAGCTAAGGCCTTTGCTGAGGACTGATGGCGGAGGTGGTTGCGACAACAACAGCTGCGGGGGTCGAAATGGTGAAACGTTCAGTGTAGGTGATGTTGGAAGGGGCAGAAGTGGCTGCAGCGGTGGCAACAGAAGGGGCCGAAGTGTTGTTCCAGTTGGGCCTTGCGTTTGTCTCGGTGGCGGATCTTGTGGCAATTATGGCGGCTGTTGTTTGGCCGGCGTTCACAGACGCGGCATGATCAGCCATGGCTGCGGGCTGTCGGGCGGTGGGGACGGAGGTGACATCATCAGTCGCCGTGGTGATGATGGTTGGCATGGCCTCGTGGCTAATGGTGGCTGAGCAGTTCCGGAGACAGGGGGAAGCTTCTGGAATGTTTGAGGAATGCTGACTATTGAGATGGGGTACATGAAAGTTTGTTGTACTTACAGTTTTTTATGTTTGAAATGGTGTAGAAAAAATGTTTGTTAAGTGTGTGAATTCTTCTGAGAATGTAACACAGTTGGGGTCCTTTGCAGTTCTGAGAGAGTATGGCCCTCAGTTGAGGCAAAGCTGACTATAGAGAGATTAGGTGGCGGTGCATGGCTGCGAGTGTGGAGCGGAGGATCTGGAAGGATAACCGTTGCTGGAGGTTTTGATTTTGTAGTCTGTATTGGTTGTCCTGTTCAGATCCAAATTGTGTTGCGGTCCAGAATCCATGTGGGATCAGTTGGTTCTGTAGGCAGGCACAGAGGGAGGAAATATGACTGTGGTAACGAGTCGGTTTCAGGATGTGGCTGAAGAGCTTCAGGGCAGAGGAGATGACCTGGGGTTGCAATGAGAGAGACACACTGAGATCTTTGTAAAGAGTGGAGGAGAACTTCTTCAAGGTATGCATCCTTTGAAGAGGATTCACACTGAGGCTAAAATCAACTAAGAGAAAATGAGGACTCCATACGCTGGAGATCAGAGTGGAGAGAGGGTGATGCTGGAAAAGCACAGCAGATCAAGCAACATCCGAAGAGCAGGAAAATCCATGTTTCAGGCAAAAGCCCTTCATCAGGAATGAGGCTGTGAGTCGAGGGGGTGGTGAGATAAATGGGAGGGGGGGGGCTACGGACAAGGTAGCTGAGAGGGCAATAGATGGATGGAGGTGGGGTAAAGGTGATAGGTCAGAGGGGACGGTGGTGCAGATAGGTGGGAAGGAAGACTGACAGATGGGACAGGTCATGAGGATGGTGTTGAGTTGGAAGTTTGGAATTGGGGTAAGGTGGGGGAGGGGAAATGAGGAAACTGGTGAAATCCACATTGATGCACTGGAGTTGGAGGGTCCCGAGGCGGAAGATGAGGCGTTCTTCTGCCAGGCATCGGGTAGTAAGAGAGTGGTGATGGAGGAAGCTCAGGACCTGCATGTCTGCGGCAGAGAGGGAGAAAGAGTTGAAGTGTTGGGGTTGGTTGGTGTGGGTGTCCCAGAGACATTATCTGAAGCGCTCTGCGAGTAGTCGTCCTGTTTCCCTAGTGTAGAAGCGACTGCATCAGGAGCAATGGATACAGTAAATGACATGTGTGGAAGTGCAGGTGAAACATTGATGGATGTGGATGTCTCCTTTGGGGCCTTGGATGGGAGGTGAGGGGGGTGGCGTGGGCACAAGTTTTGCAATTCCTGTGGTGGCAGGGGAAGGTGCCGGGAGGGGAGAGTGGGTTGGTGGGGAGTGTGGACCTGACGAGGGAGTTGCGGAGGAAATGGTCTTTATAGAAACTGGATAGGGGTGGGGAGGGAAATATATCTCTGGTGGTGGGATCCATTTGTAGGTGGCAGAAATGTATACTTAGGTTGGTGAGGTAGAAGGTAAGGACTGGGGGAGGGGTGGAGGGGTGTTATGTCCTTGTTGCAGTTGGAGGGTTTGACTAGTCTACTCCTGTTGCAGATAGAGCGTTCTACGCCCCTACTACTCTCTGAGTAAAGAAACAACCTCTGACATCTGTCCTATATCTATCACCCCTCAATTTAAAACTATGTCCCTTCATGCTAGCTATCGCCACCTGAGGAAAAAGGCTCTCACTGTCCACTCTGTCTAACCCTCTGGTTATTTTACATGTCTCTATTAAGTCACCTCTCAACCTTCTTCTCTCTAATGAAAACAGCCTCAGGTCCCGCAGCATTTCCTCATAAGACCTTCCCTCCATACCAGGCAACATCCTAGTAAATCTCCTGTGAATCCTTTCCAAAGCTTCTGCATCCTTCCTATAACATGGTGACCAGAACTGCACGCAATACTCCAAGTGCAGCTGTACCAGAGTTTTGTCAGCTGTAGCATGACCTCACGGTTCTGAAACTCAATCCTTCTCTCAATAAAACCGAACACACCGTATGCCTTCTTAATAACCCTATCAACCTGGGTGGCAATTTTCAGGGACCTATGTACCTGAACACTGAGATCTCTCTGCTCATCTACACTACCAAGAATCTTACCTTTAGCCCAGTACTCTTTATTCCTGTTGTTCCTTCCAAAGTGAATCATCTCAGACTTTTCCTCATTAAACTCCATTTGCCACCTCTCAGTGCAGCTTTGCAGCTTATCTATGTCCCTCTGTAACCTGCAACACCCTTCAGAACTATTCACAACTCCACTGACTTTAGTGTCATTCACAAATTTGCTAACCCATCCTTCTAAGCCCTCATCTTGGTCATTTATAAAAATGACAATCAGTGGCCCCAAAACAGGTCCTTGTGGTACACCATTAGTAACTGAACTCCAGGATGAACATTTTGCATCAACCACCACCCTCTATCTTTCTTCAGCTAACCAATTTCTGATCCAAACTGCGAAATCACCCTTCATTTCATGCCTCCATATTTTCTGCAATAGCCTACTGTGGGGAACCTTATTAAATGCTTTACTGAAATCCATATACACCACATCAATCTCTTTATTCTCATCCACCTGTTTGGTCACCATCTCAAAGAGGGCTGAAGAAGGGCTCATGCCCAAAACATCGATTCTCCTGCTCCTTGGATGCTGCCTGACCTGCTGCGCTTTTCCAGCAACACATCTTTAAGCTCTGATCTCCAGCATCTGCAGTCCTCACTTTCTCCCACCATCTCAAAGAACTCACTAACACTTGTGAGGCACAACCTAGCCTTCACAAAACTGTGTTGACAATCCCTAATCATTGTATTCCTTTCTCCATGATTATAAATCCTATCTCTTATAACCTTTTCTAACCTTTTAGCCACAACCAAAGTAAGGCTCACTGGTTTCTAAATACCAGGGTTGTGTCTACTTACCTTCTTGAACAAGGGGACAACATTTGTTACCCTCCAGTCTTCTGGTACTATTCCTGTTGACAATGACAACATAAAGATCAAAGCCAAAAGCACTGCAATCTCCTTCCTAGCTTCCCAGAGAATCCCAGGATAAATCCCATCTGGTCCAGGGGACTTACATATTTTCACACTTTCCAGAATAGCTAACACTTCTTTCTTGTGAACCTCAAACCTATTTAGTCTAGTAGCCTGCATTTCAGTAGTCTCCTCGGCAACATTGACTTTTTTCAGTGTGAGTACTGACGAAAAGTATTCATTTAATGCTTTCCCTATCTCATTGGACTCCACGCACAACTTCCCACTAGTATCCTAATATACCTATAGAAAGGTTTAGGGTTTTCCTTGATCCTACCTGCCAATGACTTCTCACGTCCCCTCCAGGCTCTTCTTTGCTCTCTCTTTATGGTAGCTGTGGGTACAATTATAATGTTTAAAAGAGATTTGGATGGTACAGGAAGAGGAAAGATTTGGAGGGATATGGGCCAGAAGCTGGCAGGTGGGACTAGATTTGTTTGAGATCATGTTCTAGTTGGACCAATGGGTCTGTTTCTGTGTTGTATGATTCTATGACTCTATGACTGTGTGACTCTGTTTGTGGGAGTGATTCCTGGTACCGCCTGATATGTTCAGGAGTGCTTGGAACCAGGAAAAGTATTCCATATAGTAAGTCCATGTGTAAAGTGCACGTACTGCATTTTGTGATCGCAGATGCCTTTCACTTGCAGAGTGTGGGTATCTGTTTAGTGGTGTTGCCCTTTGAATGGCCTCACTTCACATGAAATTGGAGGTCACCCTCTCACAGAATGAATCTCCAGGTGTGTTAGCAGTCATTTTCATCTCCGTGGCAAACTTGCGATATGGTTTATGATGGATTTCATGGAATGAATCACTCAGTCAGTCTCTCAGACTAGCTGACTCCCCAGGTACCCAATGAACACAGTCTGCTGATTTCTCAGCAACAAACCTAAACAAGCAGACAAAACACATCCAGAAATCCTAGCCATTCCCTGCTACATCAAAGACATCTCAGATATGACTGCCAGACTAGTCAGACCTCTTGGCATCATGGTAGCCCACAAACCCACCAACACACTAAAACAGCAGTAAATGAACTTGAAAGACCCAAAACAGACAACAAACAAAACTAATATCATTTACAAAATACCGTGCAAGGACAGTAACAAACACTACATTGGACAAACAGGCAGAAAACTAGCCACCAGGATACATGAACATTAACTAGCCACAAAATGACATGACCCTCTCTCACTAGTATCCTTACATACAGAGGAAGAAGGACACCACTTCGACTGGGACAACACATCCATCCTAGGACAAGCTAAACAGAGGCACACACGACAATTCCTAGAAGCATGTGAAAAGGAAATGAAACAGTTTGAATTATGATTAAAAGCAGAAGAAAGGGAGAAAGAGAGCTTTTGAATTTAAGAGGTTGGAATTGAAAACTCAGAGTCAACTTAAAATGGTGAAGGTAGAGATGAAAGATAGGAATAGTGATGAAGACAATGATGGAGAGCAATCCTATTGTAGCTAAAGGCCTTGTGGGGATCTTTTTAATTAGTCCAACATTGCCTACGTTCGATGAGAAAGACTTAGAAGCATTTCTCATTCCATTTGAGAAAGTGACTAAACAAACGAAATCGCTGGTGACCATGTTGGTATTGGTGATCCAAGTTGGTAGGTAGAGCTAATGAGGTATTTATATCACTATCAGAGGAGTATCTAGGGAAAATAATGAGGTTAAAAACAAGCCACCTTAAGTGCATATAAGCTAGTACCAGAAGACTCCAGACAATGTTTTAGGAATCTAAGGTGAGAACCTGGTCAAATGTACATTGAATTTGAAAGGATCAAATAAAGTAATTTTGATAGGTGGATAAGGGTATTGAAAATAGATCAAACATATGACATTCTTAGAAAGAGAATTATTTTGGAATAATTCAAAAATTCACTTTCTTAAATAGTGAGAACTCATGTGGCAGAGCAGAGAGTTAAACTGTAAGATTAGCAGCTGAAATCGCTGATGATTATGAGTTGGTCCATAAATCAAAGTTTGGCATCCGAATTCACTTTCAATCTGTGATAGAAATTGGGGAAAAGAGAAATCTTCAGGTGTTAAGAGAAAAGGAGATCTTAGCGAAGATAGTAAAGATTGTTTACCACAGGGTAAAAAGGAAACCCAGGAGGGGGAAAGACAAGTAAGAAAAAAAGAAAGTATTTTCACTGTAATAAAGTAGGCCACATAAAGTCATAGTGTTGATGGTTTAGATAAAGTACAGGGAAGACAGCTGCGGGAAAACAAAGTTAAAAATCACACAACACCAGATTATAGTCCAACAGGTTTATTTGGAAGCACTAGCTTTCGGAACGCTGCTCCTTCATCATCTGGAGTATAAGATCATAGGATACAGAATTTATAGCAAAATTTGCAGTATGATATAACTGAAATTATATATTGAAAATGAATGACCTGGATTGTTTGTTAAGTTTCTCATCTTTTTTCATATGTAAATCCTAGAACTTTCTTGAAGTTCCATCCTCAAGTGAACTTTAACAATAGGTGCCATGTTGACCCAGATAATGCATTGAAGGTGTGAGGTGCCCTGTGTGACTGTCTGTGCCCCAATGTTCAGACTGATACTAATCTAAAAAAAGGGATTTACAGTATCTTACATGGATTCATGCAGTTTTGGAGCAAAATAAAATGTAATTCTGCAAGTACAAATTCACCCCACAAACCTATGTGTGTGCATGTGAACATCCAGGATCTTTTTCAATATATAATTTCAGTTACATCACACTGTAAACTTTTGCTATAAATTGTGTCCTACGATCTTATACTCCACAACCAACTGACGAAGGAGCAGCACTCAGAAAGCTAGTGCTTCCAAATAAACCTGTTGGACAAAACCTGTGTTGTGTGATTTTTAACTTTGTACACCCCAGTCCAACACCAGCACCTCCAAATTGTGGGAAAACAAAATAACATCGAACATACAACACAGAACAGTACAGCACAGCACAGGCCTTTGGCCCTCGATTTTGTGCTGGCCTTCTATCCTACTCGAAGATCAGACTAACCTGCATACCCTTCATTTTACTATCATCCACATGCCCATCCAAGAGTCACTTCAATGTTCCTAATGTATCTGACTCTAATAAGACTGCCAGCAGTGCATTCCACGCACCCATCACTCTGTGTAAAGAACCTACCTCTGACAACCCCTCCAATCACCTTAAAATTACCCCTCCACCCCCCATGATAGACATTTCCACCTTGGGAAAAGCTCTCTGGCTATCCACTCTATCTATGTCTCTCATCATTTTGTACACCTCCAGCAAGTCACCTCTCATCCTTCTTTGCTCCAGTGAGAAAAGCCCTTGCTCCCTCAACCTTTCTACATAAGACATGCCCCCCATAAGACCAGCATCCTGGTAAATCTCCTTTGCACCCTCTCTAAAGCTTCCGCATTTTTCCTATTATGAGGTTACCAGAACTGAACACAATATTCCAAGTGTGGTCTAACCAGGGCTCTACAGAGCTGCAGCAAAATTTTGCGGCTCTTAAACTCAATCCCCCTGCTAATGAAAGCCAACGCACCATACGCCTTCTTAACAACTTGGGTGATAACTTTGAGGGGTCTATGGACATGGACACCATGATCCCTCTGTTCCTCCACACTGTCAAGAATCCTACCTTTAACCCTGTATTCTGCATTCAAATTTGACCTTCCAAAATGAATGACTTCACACTTTTCCAGGTTGAACTCCATCTGCCACTTATCAGCCTGGTTCTGCATCCTGTCAATATCCCGTTGCAACCAACAACAGCCCTCCACACTATCCACAACTCCATCAACCTTAATGTCATTGGCAAACTTACTAACCCACTCCTCCACTTCCTCAGCCAAGTCATTTATAACAATCACAAACAGCAGAGGTCCCAGATCCGATCCCTACAGAACACCACTGGTCAATGAGCTCCAGGCTGAATACTTTCTATCTACCACTACCTTCTGTCTTCATTGGCCAGCCAATTCTGTATCCAGGTGGCCAGATTTCCCTGTATTCTATGCCTCCTTACTTTCTGAATGTGCCTACTATGGCGAACCTTATCAAAAGCCTTGCTAAAATCCATGTACACTACATACACTGCTCTACCTTTATCAATGTGTTTTCTCACATCCTCAAAGAATTTGATAATGTTTATAATGCAAGACCTGCTCCTCACAAAGCCATGTTGACTATCTCTAATCAAACTATGGTTTTCCAAGTAATCATAAATCCTGACTCTCAGAATCCTCTCCAAACTTTTGCACACCACAGACATAAGACTGACTGGCCTGTAATTCCCATGGTGCTTCCTATTCCCCTTCTTGCCACCTTTCAATTATCTGGTACTACTCCAGAGGACAGTGAGGATGCAAAGATCATCACCAAAGGCTCAGCAATCTTTTCCCTCTCTTCCTGTTTTAACATAGGTATAACATGTCTGGTCCAGGAGGTTTATCTATCCTTATGTTTTTTAAAATTTTCAGCACATTCTCCTTCTTAACATAAACCGGTTCTCATATATCAGTCTGCTTCACCCTGTCCTCAGAAATGTCAAGGTCCCTCTCAGTAGTGAATATTGAAGCAAAGTATTCATTAAGGACCTGCCCTACTTCCCCAACTATAGGTTCAACTCTCCCTGATCGGGCCTAACCTCATGCTGGCCATCCTCTTATTCCTCACATAAGTGTAGAATGCCTTAGAGTTTTCCTTAATCCTATCAATTAAAGCTTTTTTTCATGCCCCTATCTAGCTCTCCTCAGTCCATTCTTCAGTTCCTTCCTGCTACCTTGGAACCCTCTGAAGCCCTGTCTGATCTTTGCTTCCTCAAACTTAAGTAAACTTCCTTCTTCCCCTTGTCACCCAAGGTTCTTTCACCCGACCATTCCTTCCTTGCCTCAGTGGGACAAACCTGTCCAGCACTATCAGCAAATGCTCCTTAAACAACCTTCACATTTCTGTCATGCATTTCCCTGAGAATATCTTTTCTCAATCTAGGCACCCCAGTTCCTAACTAATAGCATTGTAACTTCCCCTCACCAATTAAATATTTTCCCATACCATCTACTCCTGTCCCTCTCTATGAATATAGTAAAGGTCAGGGAGTTGTGATCACTATCACTGAACTGCTTTCCCATGAGAGATCTGACACCTGGCACGGTTCATTGCCATGCACCAAATCCAATATGGCCTCCCCTGTAGTCGGCCTATCTGCATGTTGCGTCAGGAGACCTTTCTGGATGCATCTGACAAAAACTGCTCCATCCAAACTATTTGAACTAAGTATGTTCCAATCAATATAAGGGAAGTTAAAGTCACCCATGACAATAACCCTTTTACTCCTGCACCTTTCCAAAATCTGCCTGCCAATCTGCTCCTCCAAGTTCTGTTGCTAGTGGAAGACCTATAGAAAACTCCCAGTAAAGTGACTGCTCCTTTTTTCTTTCAGACATCTACCCATACTGACTCTGTAGACAAGCTCTCCTCAATGATCTGCCTTTCTGCAGCTGTGATACTTTTCCTGATTAGTAATGCCACTCTTCCACCTCATTTATCTACCAACGCCTCTCCCCCACCCCCATTCCTTTTAAAACATCTAAACCCTGGAACATCCAAATATTCCTGCCTCTGTAATATCCAAGTCTCCGTAATGGCCACAACATCATAGTTCCAAGTACTGATTCATGCTCTGAGTTCGTCAGCCTGATACTTTTTGCATTAAAATAGACACACTTCAAGCCATCGCACTGACTGCACCTATGGCCTATCATGTACCTATCCCTCATCACAGACTCTCTGCATGCCATATCTGGCTTTCACTACCTACTCCATCATCTGATCCATAGCTCAGCTTCCCATTCTCCTGCCAATCCAGTTTAAACCCTCCCATAGAGCTCTAGCAAACCTCCCACCCAGGATATTGGTGCCCCTCCAGTTCAGGTGCAACCCATTCTTCTTGTACAGGTCCTACATCTTTCCCTGGAGATATTCCAATGATCCTCATATCCGAAGGCCTCCCTTCTACACCAGCCCTGCAGCCACATGTTCATCTGCACTCGCTCTCTATTCCTCACTAGCACCTAAGCTAGTGAGATTTGTTGAAGTGGTAGAGGAAAGCACAGTGGAAGCTAAACATTTGCAGAAGAATGTATACCCTTACCAGGGATTGTTTGAGAAGAAAGTGCCAAATCTCTTGAAAAAATCTACTTGCATGGGTGAGGTTTTCTTATGTGTGCTAGGAGTAGGAGTAGGTAAAGAAATTAAGATTTTCAGAGACACGGGCGCAAGATTGTGAGGGATGAGGCGATATGTTATTCAACAGAAGTTTTGCCAGAAACAGTGATAATATGTGGAATTCATGGTGAGAAGAACAGTGTTCCATTATGTAAAGTGAGATTGGAGAGTCCAGTGAAAAATGGTGAAGTAGTGATATGAGTAATAGAGAAATTCTCGGTTCCAGAAATACAGATTATCCTTGGTAATGATATAACTGGTTCACAGGTGGGAGTGATGTGGTTGAAAGGCGAAGAGGCACTTGTATCTGAATAAAATATATCTTTATTATATTGACTGTTCAGAGTGAAGCTTACCTTTCTCATTGAAATATTATTTGCCTGTTAATACATCTTTTAATTTCATTGATTCTGATTCATGTCAAAGTAATAATTACAAAAAAAGTGGAATATTTGTTTTTACTATATTTGGGGAATCATTCATTAAATTTGGTTATTTCATTTAAGGTTTTTCCATAGAGATCACATCAGATCATTCTACATTCTTCATTCTACGAGACAACATCAAGC
The DNA here is from genome assembly GCF_004010195.1 of Chiloscyllium plagiosum. NCBI lineage: Eukaryota > Metazoa > Chordata > Chondrichthyes > Orectolobiformes > Hemiscylliidae > Chiloscyllium > Chiloscyllium plagiosum. The sequence continues at coordinate 127,285,818 of NC_057711.1, forward strand.
CCAGTCACAGCTGCTGTTATAGACTCTGTTCCTGCCTCCATATTAGCAAACTGATATGATACGGCATCACCTTTGCTGACTGAGGGCTTTTGCCTTTAAAAATTGTGTTGTGTCATTGCTGCTGATGCTATATGGGGTTGGGACCAGGAAATAGTTCAGGCCTCAGTTTTCTAAACCCAATTAAGATTCAGCTGTCTGTCTTGAAATGACAGATGCTAGAATTCACTGCCTGGTGACCAGTGAACACATTCTGTTGTATCTGGAGAGATAAGCAGTTGCATTTAAAGCACAATACTTTCAACTGGTCGTATCACTGTTCAATGCAACATGATACTGATCCATATTGCAGTTTGGAGATTGGAGATTGGAGTTAGATGTCATTGTATTGTCTGTAAAGAGCCAGGGTCTAGAACAAATTATCTGGGAACCATTTGTGTGTATAAGTGTTCCAATGAGCCTTTCATGGTTACATTAAAAAGTCAGGCTTTAGTGTAACAAAACACTGCCCTAAACAGTCTTTTGATTAGGCATCATGGCAGTTGTAGCAAAGCAGTTATACTTCCAAGTTGAACCTGTGATTATTTCAAACATCTGGGAGCCAATAGGTAACCAAAAGATCCAACAGGTGGTGAAAAGATATCAAACATCTTACAGTGAGCTATGGAGAAGTTCTCAGACTTGCTGTCCACTTATGGCGGGCTCAACAACACTTGTCAGCTGTTTACAATAAAACATGAGAGTCCACATATGAGAGAACAACAAGCTTACTAAATACTGAATCCAAATATGAGGTGCTGTTGCACACTGTGGCTTTTGTACCACGAAACCTTTCGTCATTTGATCTCTCCTGCCCATAATCCTATCAGAGAGCTTCATTTATGTTTTTCTCTTCCACCCCCATACTCTAATCAGCTCCTCCTTTATTCAAAAGCTGTCACACTTCTAATTTTCCTCGGAAAAGTTAACTTAATTTTACTCTCCATAGATTCTGCCTGAACTGCTGAATATTTCCAGCATTGTTAGTTTTTATTTCATATTTCCAATGTCTGCAGTATTTTGTCCTTCCACTGGTCATTTCTAAGGTAAGATATTAGAAAGATCATTGCTCCCAATATAAATATGCCAAAACTTGTGTGGAAAGAAGAGGTGCAAAGAAGGTGGAGTTGTGTAGGTTCTCTCCTTGAGAAGGTAGCTATTGAATGTTTACATTGGATACATGCTAGGGATACAGGTATTGTGGCCATTTCGGAGACATGGATAGAGGATTAGATGTTGCAAGTTCCAAGTTTAAATCTTTCATTACGAACAGGCAAGGCGGTAAAAGAGGGTGAGGTGTGGCCTTGTTAGTCAAGGATAGTATAATGGTGGCTGAAAGAACTTTTCATGAGAACTCATCTACTGAGGTAGTGTGGGCTGAGGTTAGAAACAGGAGAGGAAGAGGTCACACTGCTTGGAGTTTTTTAATAGTTCCCTGCAGAGTTCCAGGGAAGTGGAGGAGAGGATTGGCAAAATTATTCTGGGTAAGAGTGAATGGAATAGGGTGGTCATTATGGGGGACTTTAACTTCCCCAACATTGACTGGAAATGCTATAACTCTAGTCAGATGGATCAGTTTTTGTTCAATGTGTACAGGAGGGTTTCCTGACACAATATGTCCAAAGGGCAGACAAGAGGGGAGGCCACACTGGATCTGGAGCTTGGTAATGAACCCGGCCAGGTGTTTGATTTAGTTATAGGTGAGCACTTTGGAGAGAGTGAACATAATTCAGTTACATTTAGTTTAATGATGGAAAGGGATAGGTACATGCCACAGGTCAAGAGTTATAGATGGGGCAAGTGCAATTATAATGCGATTAGGCATGAATTAGGATGCATAGAATGGGGTAGCAAAATGCAGGGGATGCAGACAATGGAAATGTGGAGCTGGTTTAAGGAACAGATATTGCGTGTCCTTGATAGGTATGTCCCTGTCAGGCAGGGAGGTATGGGAACCATGGTTTACTACAGAAATTGCATCTCTTGTTATGAAGAAGAAGGAGGCTTTTGTGTTGATGAGGCAAGATGGTACAGATGAGGCGATGGAGAGTTACAGATCAGCTAGGAAAGATTTAAAGAGAGAGTTAAGAAGAGCAAAGAGAGGACATGAGCAGTCTTTAGCAAATAGAATAAAGGAGAACCCTAAAGCTTTCTATAAGTATGTGAGGGAAAAAAAGGATGACTAGGGTAGGAATAGAGCCAGTCAAAGACAGAAGTGGGAAGTTGAATGTGGACCCTGTGGAGATCGGAGAGGTGCTAAATGAACATTTCTCATCAGGTTTCACTCAAGAAAAGGAGAATATTGTAGAGGAGAAGAATGAGGTATGAGATATTAGACTAGAAAGGATCGAGGTTAGTTACGAACAGGTGTTATCAATTCTAGAAGGAGTGAAAGTAGACAAGTCCCCTGGGCCAGATGGGATTTATCCAAGGATTCTCTGGGAAGCTAGGGAGGAGATAGCAGAGCCTTTGACTTTAATATTTGAGTCATCATTGTCTACAGGTTTAGTACCAAAGGACTGGAGGATTGCAAATGTTGTGCCCTTGTTCAAGAAGGGCAGCAGAGATGACCCAGGTAAATATAGACCAGTGAGCCTTACTTCTGTTGTAGGGAAGGTTTTGGAAAGGATTATAAGAGATAAGATTTATAATCACCTAGCAGCAACAATTTGATTTCATACAGTCAACATGGTTTCGTCAAGGGTAGGTCGTGTCTCACAAACCTCATAGAGTTTTTTGAGAAGGTGACCAAGCATGTAGGTGAGGGTCAGATAGTTGACGTGGTATACATGGATTTCAGTAAAGCCTTTGATAAGGTTCCACATGGTAGGCTGTTGGAGAAAATGCAGAGGCATGGAATCGAGAGTGATTTTGCAGTTTGGATTAGAAACTGGCTTTCTGAAAGAAGTCAGTGAGTGGTGGTTGATGGAAAATATTCAGCCTGGAGTCCGGTTACTAATGGTGTGCCACAAGGATCTGTTTGTGAAACTGACAACTGGAAGCGGCAGGGACAGGCCACTATAAATGCCGGAGGAAACACCACAGAAGCGCTTCACAGGAGGCTCCCAAGCACTGAGGATGTCACCTAGACAGGGGACGAAACGTTTGCAACAAAAACTTCCAGCTCGGCGAACAGAACCACAGCAACGAATACCCGAGCTACAAATCTTCTCACAAACTTTGAATTAGTAATCATCTTATCTAATTGGAAACTTTAAATGTGAATGAGGTAAAAGCCTTACATCAAAATATTTGCCCTACTTAGAACAAATAATTTGTCTCAACAAGCATCCTGTGGCAAATTCCACAGAATGTTGCATTTTGGATTTAATCTCTAAGTACCAGAAATTATGTCAAAAATTGTAAACTGTGTTTACTTATTGAATGACAGGAGTAAAAATGTCTTTGTATAACCCCTTATTAATTTTGTGACAGTTTAAGAATGGTAACAGATGTTTGTAAAATGTCTAGATGGTTAGTATATCTTATTCAAGTCAATAGACAATAGGTCTTCATTTATCATTCCTCTGTCAGTCTTGTATCCGTAACATATTGAAGCAATAATTAACATTATTTTTTTCATTTACATGAAGTTAACGGAACAATTTATTTTGCTGCAGACTTGTACAATTGCCAGTTTTACTAGGCTAGCAAGATATCATGCAATATTTTGTGATCAAATTCAAGGACAGTTCTTATAAGAACAGAAGGTTGTGCCATAATGAAACAACAAAATAAAATGATTCACTAGGAATTATTCACTTTTCACAGTAGAACATGGGATCTTATAGATTATTGTGTTAATTTCTTGAATAATCAGTCCTTCATAAAGTGAATAATAAGGTCTTGGGGTAATTGAAAACTGTTGATAAATGTCATTGGCAATAATGGAATCAACTATCATTTATTAATGATTTGGGATTGTGTGATTTTTAATCATTTATTAAAGTTTATATATTGGAAAGCAGAAGATTAGAGGGAAAAGACAGATGGTCCAACATATCCCTCCCTGATCTCATGTAGGCAATGGCTAAAAATATGACACGAATGAAAATGCTAGATTCTGAACACTGAGAAAAATAGTCCTGATTTTTCCCTCAAGATGTAAATGGTGCATTCAGAATCTTGTCATTAAGCTACATCTACCTTATTTCCAAGCATTTACAACTCTTTAAACCTAAACTTGCCTTATTTACATGCCATTTCTAATTCTTCTCTTCTTCCTGGAGAAACTAGATAGTACCAATTCCCAAACTGTAAATCTGAGTGAGTACCTGGTGACTACATGCTTGTTTTGACCATCATGTAACTAACTGCATTTTCACAACATTCCTGCATGCCCCATTGCTAGCATTCTCTTTTGATGCTCGCCAGGCACATTGGCAGCAATAAATCACCAGCTTTACCACATCATTGCGCCCACTCTTGGATGAACTCACTATTTCAGTCCTTTTGCTCTCAAGTTAAAGCAAAATATTTTGGAAGTTATAAATCTGAAATAAATACAGAAATGCTGGAGAAAACAACAGATCAGGCAGTATCTATGCAGAAAGAAACAGAGTTAATGTTTTGTGTCTGATGTCTCTTCATCGGAATTAAAGGCTGTTAGAAAATGAGGTTTTTTTTATGAAAATGCCGTTCTCTTTACTGTCACGTCTGTTCCACTCACTCCTCCTTCCCCTTCAGCAGTGAATGTGTTTCTAATACTCATGACTTTGATGTAAAATTAAGCTCCCATTTAAAATTGTGCAGGTATATCTTATGACCACCCATTTATGACTGTAGCATTAGTGTTCAGGATTAGATTCCTTACAGTGTGGAAACAGGCCTTTCGGCCCAACAAGTCCTCACTGACCCTCCGAAGAGTAACCCACCCAGACCCATTCCCCTACATTTACTCCTGACTAACGTACCTCACACTATGGGCAATTTAGCATGGCCAATTCACCTAACCTGCACATCTTTGGATTGTGGGAGGAATCCGGAGGAAACCCATGCAAACACGGGGAGAACGTGCAAACTCCACACAGTCAGTTGCCCCGAGGACAGGAATCGAACCCAGGTCCCTGGTGCTATGAAGCAGCAGTGCTAACCACTGAGCCACTGAGCCGCCCAGCTAGTGTAAGTGCAGCTGTTTTATTTTTCCAGCCTCCCAAGTCTTGCATCATTTGAAAAGGTTTTTCATTCTTTTCCTTGAGATTTTGTAAGCTTTTATTCCCACCTTCTCTGGTCCATCAGGTTTACTCTGAATATCAATAAACCAAGGCAGTTTGAACACTGGAATATACCCAATGTTTTTCATTAAAGAAAAGTATGCCATAAAATATACTGCAATAATTTTACCCATACAATGATTACAATCACAAGTGAACTATTTTACATGGATTTATACTAATTAACATAGGAATTAGGAGTGGGGGGAGGCAATTCAGCCCTTTGTGGCCACTCAGCCATTTAACATGACCATGGCTGATCTTATGCTAGCCTCAATCCCATGCTCCGGCCTGCTGCCCAAAGCCCTTTATCTACTTCTCATCAGAAATATAATTATTTCTTTTTTGAATCTATTGATTGATTCGGCCTCTCCTGCAATTGGGGGAAGTGAGCTCCACAGATTCACAACCATTTGAGAAAAGTAATTTCTCATTGTCTCAGTTTTAAACCTACCTCCTCTCACTCTCAATGACCTCTTATTTGAGGCTGTCCCACAAAGGGGAATATCTGTTCAACATCTATTTTATCAGTCCCCTTTAGCATTTTATATACCTCAATCAGATCCACCCTCATTCTTCTGAACTCTAGTGAATACAAACTCAAGATATTAAACTGCTCCTCATACAACAGCCCTTTAATCCCTGGAATCAATCTGGTGAACCTTCTCTGAATAGTCTGCAGTGCCACCACATCCTTCCTCAAGTAAGGAGACCATAACTGGACACAATATACCAGGTGTGGTTTCACCAAGGCCTTATACAATTACAACAACATTGCTTTCATTTTCTAATCCAGTCCTTTTGCAATAAATGCCAGGATTCCATTTGTCTTTCTTGTTATATACTGTACCTGCATACCCACTTTCTGCGATTGGTGCACAAGGATGTCCACTGATGCACTATGAATCCTTTTCCCATTTAAATAATAATCTGTCACTTTTATTTTTCCATCCACAATGAACAACCTTGCACTTATTCACATCACACTCCATCGGCTAGGTTCGGGGTCATTCTCCTGGCGTGTCAATAATCACCGATGAACTCTTTATCTCCTCATCACTGCCTGCATTCCCACCTATTTTAGTATCATTCACAAATTTTGCTGTTACAACCTGTCCCTGTTTGCAGATCATTTATATAGATTGTAAATAGAGAAACTTGATAAATAGAATTTGTAAATTGAGTAGAACTTACCTGAAGATCAGACCAGAACAAGTGACCAGTGTGCTGTTTTTACATCTAGGTGGTGATCAAATGACCTTCTTGTGCTGGCTAAGTGTCTGCTGCAGGGCAATCTGTTTTGTACTCAGAGAGTCATAGAGTAACGGATGTACAGCATGGAAACAGATCCTCGGTCCAATTTGTCCATGCTCATCAGATATCCCAACCTAATCTAGTCTCATTTGCCAGCACTTGGCCAAACCCTTCCTATTCATATGCCTCTTAAATGCTGTAATTGTACTAGCCTCCACCACTTCCTCTGGCAGCTCATTCCATACATGCACCACACTCTGCATGTAAAAGTTGCCCCTTGGGTCACTTTTATATCTTTCCCCTCTCACCCTAAACCTATGCCCTTGAGTTCTGGACTCTCCCACCACAGGGAAAACACTTTATCTATTTACCCTAACCATGCCCCTCATTCCATACAAAGAAGCTTTGCATCCAAAGGCTTCACACTACCCAATTTACAGCGAATGATCAGTTTGACAACAGGCAAACACTACTAATGTGTTATGTTTGCCATTTGGCTTGATCAATTAACTCATTAGGACTTGCTTGTATCTCCTGGAAAGATGCTTTTCTCTAAATGAACTTTGACATAAAATGGAGCTTGCACTAGCTGTCATGCAATCAAGAGTGTGATACTTTTATAGCACAAATTCAATGACAATCACAACTTCAACTGATAGTCAACATTACCATATCTCATTCACTGCATCTATTAAACAAAACTTCAGCTTTTTCAGAGTTACTGTGACAGTTCAGTCCACTACTGCTGAATTACGATGTTTCAAACTAAGCACATTGCATTCATTCAATCTAACCAAACACTTTACAAACTAGTGATCGTTCTAGTTATCATATGTCTTCTTTTTCATATTTTATTTAAATTAATTTTATTTAACTTCATTTCAGCTAAACCAGCAAATTTAAGGTTAACATCTAAAATTTCCAACATAATGCTGGATCTCCAAAATCTGAACACACCTTGGTTCTGGACTCTTAATGTTCAAGTGTAATTATCTGTAGTCCACACAGTCTTATCTTTGTGGTTTGTTTCCCCAGATTTTGCTGTCTTTTCTTTTCCTGGCACAGAGTTGTTACAGCTTCCACACTCCTGTACCATCTGTTTAAGATTTACAACTGCTGGCTGACCAACCAAGCCGATTTGTTAATGTGGCACTGGAATAGTTGGGCAACTTAGCCAAATGAAACAAAAGATACATGGATTACTGACTGACCACCAAGTGGAAGCTTGGTGCAAAGTGGGGCAGAGCTGCTTTAACTAGGGTTTAGTGCTAGACGTATACTGTACTCACCAGAGCAACAGGTAAATAGGAAAGGATAAAGGGCTTGGATTGAGAGGCTGTTCTGCAATGAGACCAGTGGTGGAGCGACATCACAACCCCACAGCATGATGTATGTGCAAGAAAAGAAACTGATGGAGAATAGGACTAGTGAATTTTTATAGTCTTTCAAGTAAAAGTAGTCTTCAGTTTATGCTTCGGTCTCCAGTGTTTTCCTTCTTTCTTTTCTTCAAAATAATTACTTTGGTATTAGATTTATTGTGTTTTTTTCTCTCCTTTTAGTATATAAAAATAATACATGTACAGTGAAATGTAAATGGTAGTAAATCCCAAATAATTAATTTATAATTTAAATCAAATACAATAATGATGGATAGTGATGTGTTGCTGCAACATGTGGAAGCTGCTGGACTCCACTGTTGCCCAGAATGAACATATCTATACTAAGTGTTTGCAGTTTAGGAACTTTGGATCAGGCAGGGAGGAACAAGTGGCAGGGAAGCATCATTGGTATGAGATGGAATAAGTATGACAACAAGAAGTGACCTTGAATCAAAGGACATAGAATCTATATGGGTGGAGGTAGGAAATTAGAAATGATTGGAATAGTTTAAATTGCATAACTTCTGGCCACTCTTTACTGAAGGGAAGTAATTGAACTCAAGGTGATAATGGGGCACAAAGAAATGGCTGATGAACTAATATCGTACTTCACTTCTGTCTTCACAAAGGAAGATACAAATAACGTACCAGAGTTGATGGGGAGCTCAAGGTTTAGTGAGGAACAAATATGTATTAGTACAGAAATAATGTTGGAGCAATTGATGGAATTGAAGGCTGATGAATCCCCAAGGCCTGATCATCTGCATCCCAGAGGACTTAAGGTAGTGGCTATAAAAATAGTGATGCACTGGTGGTCATCTTCCAAGTTTCTTTAGATTCCAGAACAGTTCCTTCAGATTGTACTGTAACTATGTAATGATTGTAATGAAATCAGCCAGGTGGCCCTCATTGGATATGAATTCCCTGATTGACTAGATAAACAGCTCCAAATAGGGAACCTTGGCTGATAGATAAGAACAGGAGTGTCAGATATCTTGCTCACTGAGAACTGGCTTTGAGGGAGCTGGATCAGTGTTACGAACTCTCCCTATATAAATAAAGAGTGACTTGGTGATGGGATACCATTCTCTGTGAGGTTATTTCAGCTAATGTAACACCACTATTTAAAAAGTGAGGTAGAGAGAAAATAGGGAATTATAGACCAGTGAGCCTGATGTTTGTAGTGAGAAAGATGTCTGAGTCCATTATCAAGGATTTTATAGCAGAGCACATAGAAAACAGTAGTAGAATCAAAGCCAGTCAGCAGAGAATTACAAGAGGGAAATCATGCTTGTCAAATCTACTGGAATTCTTTGAGGATGTAACTAGTAGAGTTGACCCGGAAGCCAGTGGATAGGATTTATTTAGACTTTCAGAAATCCCGCATAAGAGACTAAGATGTAAAACTACAGCATATGGTATTGGGGGTAGTGTAATGAGATTGGTAGAAAATTGGTTATCAAATAGGATACAAAGATTAGGAATAAATGGCTCTTGTTTGAGGTCAAAATATTTTGCATTTTCAAGAGGGAGATAGATATAGCTCTTCTGGCTAAAGGAATCAAGGGATATGGGGGAGGGCGGGGATTAGGGTATTGAGCTCAATGATTAACCATGATCATAATGAATGGTGGAGCAGGCCCGAGGGGCCTAATGGCCAACTCTTGCTCCTATCTTCGATGATTTATAAAAATGCTGCCAATACTGGAAAATTTCAGCTGTGAGGACAGGTTGAATAGGTTGGAGCTATTCTTTTTGGAACAGAAAAGACTGAGGGGAAATTTGATTGTAGTATATGAGACCGTGGGATCCCCGAATATATTGATTGGGAAGGACCTATTAGAGTGGTTTTGCAGACCTATCAGTGAATGAGGATACAGATTTAAAGTGATTGCTATGAAGCATAGAACATAGAACATTACAATGCAGTACAGGCCCTTCGGCCCTCGATGTTGCACC
>NC_057711.1:127296158-127307646 GCF_004010195.1 Chiloscyllium plagiosum
AATTACTGATCCAAACTGCTATATCTTCCACAATTCCATTCCTCCGCATTTTGTACAATAGCCTACTGTGGGGAACCTTATCGAACGCCTTGCTGAAATCCATATACACCACATCAACCAGCTTACTCTCAACTACCTGTTTGATCACCTTCTCAAAGAACTCAATATGGCTTGTGAGGCATGACCTACCCTTCACAAAACAGTGCTGACGATCCCAAATCAAATTATTCCTTTCTAGATGATTATAAATCCTATCTGTTATAACCTTTTCCAACACTTTACCAACAACTGAAGTAAGGCTCACTGGTCTATAATTACCTGGGTTGTCTCTACTCCCCTTCTTGAACAGGGAAACTACATTTGCTATCCTTCAGTCTTCTGGCACTATTCCTGTAGACAATGACGATTTAAAGATCAATGTCAAAGGCTCGGCAATCTCCTCCCTGGCTTCCCAGAGAATCCTAGGATAAATTCCATCCGGCCCAGGGGACTTATCTATTTTCACACTCTGCAGTGTTTCCAATACCTCTTCCTTATGAACCTCAATCCCACCTAGCATTGTAGCCTGTATCTCAGTATTCTCCTCGACAACATTGTCATTTTCTAGAATGAATACTGTTGAAAAATATTCATTTAGTGCTTCCCCTATCTCCTCTGACTCCACACACAACCTCCCACTATTATGCTTGATTGGCCCTAATCTTACTCTCGAGATTCTTTTATTCCTTAATTACCTATAGAAAGCCTTAGAATTTACCCTGATCCTATCCGCCAATAACTTCTCATGTCTCCTCCTGGCTCTTCTGAGCTCTCTCTTTAGGTTTTTCCTGGTTACCTTGTAACCCTCAAGTGCCCTAACTGAGCCTTCACATCTCATCCTAACATAAGCCTTCTTCTTCTTGACCAGAGATTCCACTTCCTTCGTAAACCACGGCTCCCGTGCTCTACAGCTTCCTCCCTGCCTGACAGGTACATACGTATCTAGGACACACAGGAGCTTTTCCTTGAACAAGCTCCACATTTCTAATGTGCCCATCCCCTGCAGTTTCCTTCCCCATCCTATGCTTCCTAAATCTTGCCTAATTGCATGAGAATTGCCTTTCCCCCAGCTGTAACTCTTGCCCAGTGGTATATACCTACCAATTCCAACAGTAAAGTAAACATAACAGAATTGTGATCACTATCACTGAAGTGCTCACCTACTTCCAAGTCTAACACCTGGCCGGGCTCATTACCCAGTACCAAATCTAATGTGGCTTCGCCCCTTGTTGGCCTGTCTACATACTGTGTCAGGAAGCCCTCCTGCACACACTGGACAAAAACTGACCCATCTATAGTACGACTTGGGGCTGCTCCCCCTCTCCCTTAAGGATCCCAAAAACATGATCAGAGACATCACGAACCCTGGCACCTGGGTGGCAACACACCAACCGTGAGTCTCTCTCGTCCCCACAGAACCTGTGGTCCACATAGGCACCAACGACATAGGTAGGAAAAGAGATGGGGGTTTAAGGCAGAAATTCAGGGAGCTAGGATTGAAGCTTAGAGCTAGGACGAACAGAATTGTTGTCTCTGGTTTGTTGCCCGTGCCACGTGCTGGTGAGGTGAGGAATAGGGAGAGAGAGGAGTTGAACACGTGGCTACAGGGATGGTGCAGGAGGGAGGGTTTTGGATTCTTGGATAATTGGGGCTCTTTCTGGGGTAGTTGGGACCTCTACAAGCAGAATGGTCTTCATCTGAACCAGAGGGGTCCCAATATCCTGGGGGGGAAATTCGCTAAGGACAGACTCTGTGCCAGAGCCCTGTGCCCCAGTGCTTTCCCCTGGTAATCTGTCCCCCCCAACAGTATCCAAAACGGTATACTTCTTGTTGAGGGGAATGGCCACAGGGGATCTCTGCACTGCCTGCCGGTTCCCTTTCCGTCGCCTGACTGTAACCCATTTGCCTTTTTCTTGCACCTTCGGAGTGACTATCTCCCTGTAACTCCTCTCAATAACCCCCTCTGCCTCCCGAATGATCCGAAGTTCATCCAGCTCCAGCTCCAGCTCCAGTTCCCTAACACGGTTTTTGAGGAGTTGGAGTTGGGTGCACTTCCCGCAGATGTAGTCAGCAGGGACACTAGTGGTGACCCTTACCTCCCACATTCTGCAGGAGGAACATTCAACTGCCCTCACCTCCATTCCCATGATTCTAAATTCCCAAAGAGACTGTTGAAACAATAAGGAATAAAAAATAAACTGGTTACCTTACCAATCTGGCACACAGAACCTTTGTTTTTGGTTAGAGGAGGAGGATGGGTGGGAGACACTACGCGAGTAGTGTTTCGGGTAACGCAACCACACAAATATATGACTTCCCAGAAGTCCTTCACTCCTCCCTCACACCTCTCAGCAAATGGAGGCCGACTCCCGAGGTAAGTCCATTTTAATGCGGGAAAACTCACCCTTCCCGGCAGCCTTCGCTTCACCACTCCTTCTCTCCTCTCCGCTCTGGCAAAATGCCATAGAGGTACGATAGGGAAAACATTTTGCATTCAGTAGGTGGTAGGACTCAGAAGGTGGTAGAAGGGCCTGTGCCCGAAACGTCGAATCTCCTGTTCCCTGGATGCTGCCTGACCTGCTGTGCTGTTCCAGCAATAAAGTTTCAACTTTGATCTCCAGCATCTGCAGACCTCACTTTCTTCCCGGTAGGACTCAGAAACTCACTACACAAAAGGACAGTAGAGGCAGAAACCTTCAACTCATTTAAACTGGGCCGGAATATGCATCTGAAGTCCCACAGCTGAAAAGGATATGGAAGTTTTTCATATTATTTCAAGTTTTTCAAAACTATTCCAAGTTTTGCAAAATAGAATTAGACTGGATGGTTTGTTTTTCAGTCAGCGCAGACATGATGAGTAGAGTGACCTCTTTTTGCACACTAAATAGAACCATTAGATTAGATTAGATCAGATTACTTACAGTGTGGAAACAGGTCCTTTGGCCCAACAAATCCACACCAACCCGCCAAAGCGCAACCCACCCAGACCCATTCCCCTACACCTGACACTACTGGCAATTTTAGCATGGCCAATTCACCTAACCTGCACATCTTTGGACTGCGGGAGGAAACCGGAGCACTCGGAGGAAACCCATGCAGACACGGGGAGAATGTGCAAACTCCACACAGTCAGTCGCCACAGTTTCTGAATGTTCTAAATTTCTACAGAGGAGTAACATACAGGGAGATGGGCATACAGCAGTTCTCAAATTACTCCTTAGAACAGTCAGAATGGACAGAATAGGCTCAATGGTCCTATATTTTGGCAGAGTGTCCTATTCAGTGAGTTTCACAGAGTTTGTCTCTATGAAATCTATAAGTTTTCTTGTGGGATTGTCCCAAATCCTCTCATTAAGTACTTTCCACCCCTCTTGTCTGATGCTAGCCCAACTCTACCAGTCATTATAGCCAGACGTACTCAACATTGCTGGGATATCCCTCTTGCCAATATCATCTTTGAAGCCCAGCCATACATCTGGTCAAGCAGTCCAGAGTTGCCCTTCACTGTTCACATAGTTGCATAGCACACACAAACTAATGCTTTGCATGACCAAATATGGCACAACTGACACTTATAACTATACATTGTTACACCTATTGCTATTTAAGTACTAGGCCTTATAAATCACTTTTCTTTAATCACATCCTATCTTATAACCATTTCTAAGTCCCGGCTACCTTTTTCTCATGTCTACCGTAGCCGAGCATCTTATCATCATTCAATATGGGACCCATCAAATGTAACAAAGCCTTCAGTCACTTCAAAATATTCACTAATATTCGCAAGTACCAAGAGTGAACAGAAATCAAACAAACAGAAGCTGCATTTACCTCTCAGGACAGAAACAAACTGCTTGATTGTGGAATGCCAACAATTTTGCAGTCAGTGATTAATCACTGCACCCACTCATCTCCTGGAACTGGGTGCCTTTTAAGTCTTGACTGGCTTGTAGACTCTGATGTTGCTGTGCTTTTGCATCCCATGCAAAATGGGATGTTCTTCCTGGTCAATTTCCTAATCCTTCAAAACTCCCTGTGCTCTCCCAGCTTGTCAGCCTCCATCCTATCTCCTCTTTGATAAAACAAAGAACTGTGGGTGCTGGAGATCTGAACATTTCTTTGCCTGCCCCACTTGTACAAAGCACACCATGCTATGATTATATGGTAAACTCTATCTGGACTGTACTCTAAGACTGCACTCAGTCTGATCCAAACAGCAGCACCTCATCATTTGCATATCTGTTATCTGTTCCACAATGGCCATAGTTGAAGAGTGGGCTACATTGTATCTATGCTCCACCTCAGACAGGGAGTTGCAAAACAGAGTCATCAACCATGTCACAGTGGATAGCCCTTGATTCCCCGGAACAATCTTTACAAGGCATAAGGCGAGAGGCCTCAAATTCAGGAAGAACATGAGTGTTCTCAACAAAGTAGAAATCATGGCAACTCCCAGAGTACCAGGTGCTAACTTCCAAGATGGGTACCCAAGAATCACAGATGAGGTGCACATTGATGGAAGGGAAACCTTTTCGCTTGGTGATCTCCACTGCATTATGTTATATGATGTTTGTACAGTTTTCATGCTTGTATGTGGAGGAAGTCATATATTGTCAAGGGTCACATTGTTCAGGGACTGGGAAGATTCCATCTAAATTAAATGGCCTTAATGTAGCGTATCGATTCTATGGTTCTCTGATGGTATGCTACAACTTAGAAGGACAAGAAAGCAGATGCACTAGGTACATAATTACTTTTATGCTCCCAAAGTAATACACCATCTTTTCTTGCAATTAAATTATTGTTACATTATTATCCCTGAGGCAAAACTCCAGATCTTCCTTATGAACAGCACTGTTAGTATCCATAAAAAAAGATGGTTCACCAACATGTTCTCAGGGCAATTAAGGATAAAGATTTAATTCTGGCTTTGCGAGCAATACTCACATCCCATCAATTAATAAAATAAATCTTACTTTGATGCTAATAGATGACTTCAGAATGATTGCCTCATTCATTTCATCAATAGAAATGCCTTATTCCTGTAATTCTGCATAACTATTCATGAAAGTCAATGTTTTATTTCAATGTTAATTGAAACCTGGCAGGAAGACAATATTTCAACAATGTTCTTGCAGAAGATCATCTGAAATAAATATGTCAAGGTATTCAACAATGTTTGCTGCATTTATCGAGATGCAAAATCAATAGACATGTTTAACTTACTGTGAGAAATGGCAAGTAGTTACAAAGGTATAGATTAGAATTGTATTTTAAATTTGCAAATGTTGTTTGTGCAGCTCCAGTATTGTGCTGCAGTGATTGGCAATGGAAGGAAAAATTCCATCCAAGATTCCACATTGTTCAGATGGTGAGAGAAATGGTCACCCTGGAGGAACAGAAATCTTACACCTCTGGAACATAGGGAAATTACAACAATCTGTGCACCAAAACTTCTCTATTTTGCACTATATTTAATAATGAATAATTATGACACCTCGAATGAAGAGCCATCTAGACTCAAAATGTTAGCTTGCTCGCTCTCTATGGATGCTGCCTGACTCTCATAGATTATGAGTTCCCGGATTGGAGCTGTTAATTTGTTCCAGTCAGGGAAACCTGGCTGGCATAAAAGGAGAATGTCAGAGGACATTGGGCCCCATAAATGCCTGACTCAGTGAGAGGCAGTGCCATTGTGGATGACAGGAGAAATTGTACGTCTAGCCAAGAGGAAAAGGGAAGCATACACAAGGTCTAGGCAGCTAAGAACAGAATGGGCCCTGGAGGAATATCAGAAGAGTAGGACAAGTCTTAAACAAGGAATCAAGCGGGCTAAAAGGGGGCATGAAATAGCTTTAGCGAGCAGAATTACGGAAAATCCCAAAGCATTTTATTCTTATATAAGAAGCAAGCGGGTAACTAGAGAAAGGATTGGTCCACTAATAGATAATGAAGGAAGGCTCTGTGCTGAACCTAAGAGAATGGGTGAGATTCTGAATGATTACTTTGCATCAGTGTTCACTGAGGAGAGGGACATGATGAATGTTGAGATTAGAGATAGAAGCTTGATTAGTCTGGATCAAGTTGGCACAAGTAGGGAAGATGTGTTGGGTATGCTAGAGGTTATAAAGGTGGACAAATCCCCAGGACCAGATGGGATCTATCCCAGGTTGCTGAGGGAGGCAAGAGAAGAAATAGCTGGGGCCCTGACAGATATGTTTGTGGCATCCTTAAATACAGGTGAGGTGCCAGAGGACTGGAAGGTTGCTCACGTTGTCCCCCTGGACAAGAAGGGTAGTAGGGATTTTCCGGGTAATTACAGACCAGTGAGCCTGATGTCTGTGGTGGGAAAGTTGCTGGAGAAGGTACTGAGAGATAGGACCTATTTATATTGAGAAAAGAATGAGCTTATCAGTGATAAGCAACATGATTTTGTTCGGGGGAGATCATGCCTTACCAACTTAATGGAGTTCTTCGAGGAAGTGACCAAGTTGATAGATGAAGGAAGGGCTGTTGATGTCACATACATGGACTTTAGTAAGGCATTTGATAAGGTTCCCCATTGTAGACTAATGGAGAAAGTGCAGTCACATGGTATGCAGGGTGTTCTATCTAAGTGGATAAAGAACTGGTTGAGCAACAGGAGACAGAGAGTAGTAGTTGAAGGGATTTTCTCGAAATGGAGAAAGGTGACCAGTGGTGTTCCACAGGGGTCAGTATTGGGGCCACTGTTGTTTGTAATATACATAAATGATCTGGAAGAGGGCACTGTTGGTATGATCAGCAAGTTTGCAGATGACAAAAAGATTGGTGGAGTAGCAGAAAGCATAAGGGACTGTCAGAGAATACAGGAGGATATAGATAGACTGGAGAGTTGGGCAGAAAAGTGGCAGATGGCTTTCAATCCAGACAAATGTGAGGTGATGCATTTAGACAAGACTAATTCTAGAGCAAATTATACAATGAACAGAAGAACCTTGGGAAAAGTTGATGGGCAGAGAGATCTGGGAGTGCAGGTCCATTGTACCCTGAAGGTTGCTGCACAGGTGGATAGAGTGGTCAAGAAGGCATATAGTACGCTTGCCTTTATTGGACAGGGTATTGAGTATAAGAGCTGGCAAATCATGTTAAAATGTACAATACATTGGTTTGGCCGCATTTAGAATACTGTGTATAGTTCTGGTCGCCACATTACCAAAAGGATGTGGACGCTTTGGAGAGGGTGCAGAGAAGGTTTACGAGGGTGTTGCCTGGTATGGAAGGTGCTAGCTATGAAGAGAGGTTGAGTAGGTTAGGTTTATTTTCACTAGAAAAAAGGAGATTGAGGGGGGACCTGATTGAGGTTTACAAAATTATGAAGGGTATAGACAGGGTGGATAGAGACAAACATTTTTCCCAGGGTGAAGGATTCAATAATGAGAGGTCATGCTGTCAAGGGGAGAGGTGGAAAGTTTAAGAGGGATACACGCGGCAAGTACTTCACACAGAGGGTGGTGGGTGTCTGGAATGCGTTGCCAGCAGAGTTGATAGAGGCAGGCACGGTAGATTCATTTAAGATACGTCTGGACAGATGCATGAGTAGGTGGGGAGCAGAGGGATACAGATGCTTAGGAATTGACCGACAGGTTTAGACAGTAGATTTGGATCGGCTCAGGCTTGGAGGGCCGAAGGGCCTGTTCCTGGGCTGTAAAATTTCTTTGTTCTTTGTTCTGTATTTGTAAATGAAGGGTGATTGGTAATGGGATGCCAGCTTCTGAAGAGTAATTTCAATGACAACAAGAGTAAAGCACAATCCTGAAGAAACTTGCCACAGCAGTCATTTTGAAATTGGGGGTAAGAATTTTCTTACATCCTGCCTTTTTTTGGAAAACGTGATTCATCCAGCCTTGTTGGTGAGGACTGGGCCCAGTACATAGAAATAATGCATTTCAGTTTCTTAGGCAAATGACATTCTACTGGATGTAAAACAATGAATAGTTCTCCTCACAGCCTGTGGAGCTGTTATTAGGGGCCTAACTTTCCAAGACGCAGGTACTATAACCTTTTAGGAGTTGATTGACGTAATTAAGGAATACTATGACCCCAAGCCTTCTTGCATGTCACCAACACAGGTGATTTGTATGCAAAGCTGGCAGGAGATTTGTCCTCCATGAAGCTCGACATGAAGCCATGCTTACTTGGAATTGTGTTTCAAATAGGATTCTCAGAAGTATGCTACAATTAATACCTACAAATGCTGGTACCAACATAAGAAACTGTTATTTGGTGTATCATCAGCCTGTTCAGTTTTTCAGTGGATACTGGAAAATATTTTGCAAGGTTTACCTCAGGTCACCATTTATCTAGGATAGCTCCTGATTACAGGGAAAACTAATAAGGAATACTTAGAGAATTTAGATATAGTTCTAAGGCATTTTTCCATGGTATGCATATGATGAAGAAAGGAAAATGTATGTTCCAAGCCTCCCAAGTGACCTAGGGATGGTGTGGTGGGTCAGTGATTAGCACTGCTGCCTCACAGCACCAGTGACCTGGGTTCAATTCCCTTGGGTGACTGTCTATGTGGAGTTTGCACATTCTCCTGTGTCTGTGTGGGGTTCTGCTGGGTTCTCCAGTTTCCTCCCACAGTCCAAAGATGTAAGAATTATGTGAATTGGCTATGCTAAATTGCCCATATTCTGGATGTAGGTTTGCTCACTGAGCTGGAAGGTTCATTTCCAGATGTTTCATCACCCTACATCTTCAGTGGGTCTCTGGGCAAAATACTGCTGATAATCCCTGCTTTCTATTTATATGTTTGGATTTCTTTGGGTTGGTGATGTCATTTCATGTGGTGATGTCATTTCCTGTTCTTTTTCTTAGGTGGTGGTAGATGTAATCTAACTCGATATGTTTGTTGATAGAGTTCCGGTTGGAATGCCATCCTTCTGGGAATTCTTGTGCGTGTCTCTGTTTGGCCTGTCCTAAGATGGATGTGTTGTCCCAATTGAAGTGGTGTCCGTCCTTATCTGTATGTAAGATTACTAGTGATAGTGGGTCATGTCTTTTTGGGGCTAGTTGATGTTTATGTATCCTGGTGGCTAGTTTTCTGCCAGTTTGTCCATCCAGTGTTTGTTACAGTTTTTGCACTGTATTTTTAAATGTCATTAGTTTTGTTGTTGTCTGTCTAGGGTCTTTCAAGTTCATTAGTTGCTGTTTTAGTGTGTTGGCGGGTTTGTGGGATACCATGATGCCAAGAGGTCTGATTAGAGTGGCAGTCATTTCTGAGATGTCTTTGATGTAGGGGAGAATGGCTAGGGTTTCTGGATGTATTTTGTCTGCTTGTTTAGGTTTGTTGCTGAGAAATCGGCAGACTGTATTCATTGGGTACCCATTCTTTTTGAATACACAGTATAGGTGATTTTCCTCTGCTCTGCATTGTTCTTCTGTGCTGCAGTGTGTATTGACTCATTGAAATAATGTTCTGTGAGCTCAGTAAGCAAACCTACATTCATAACTTCAACCTGAGCTACAAATCTTCTCAAAACGTGCTAAGACCTATGGGTGCAATACGCTAAAAATGGCCCAAAAATGGGATACAAATGCCATCCGACAGAGTGCCACCCATGAACAGCTGTACTTCCTGCATGAATGCCTAAGAAAACGGGTACTACCTAAATGCCTTAAATACAAACCTTCCCTTAACACCCTGCTAGCCAAAAGAATAGCAGAGCAAAACAGCCACAGAATGCTGAGAGAAATGATTAATGATGCCCACAACAGACTCCTTAAATACAACTGGGAAATTTGCACCAAAAATCTTATTCACTCATGCAACAGACCATGAATCGACAGACACAGTACAACAAGCCATAAATATTAGATAGCGACATACAGAGAAAATGAAAAAAACTAGACCTGCAGAAAAAACTAAACAAACTTACACAAAGTGACAACACTGACAACATAGGTGGATAAAAAAACCTATCTGACCAACCCTTAACAGATACTGAAAACGTCGTCTTAGTAAGAGGATTAAATTAAATCTGCCAGGATGTGGAAAAGAAAGATTTCTTTGCAGCATTAGAAACAACACCCAAAGACAACCAACTCACAGAAGAAACCCAGCAAAGTATCAGACAGGTAGTCGCGCCAACAGTAAGCAGAAAAAAGGAAGGAAACACACTCAATACACAAGAAAGGAAAGCACTGGAAAGACTAAAACAAGATAAAAACATTGTTATCCTACCTGCAGACAAAGGACCCTTGACAGTCATTCTAAATCAAAGAGATTACATTGAAAAAGCAAATGCACTACTTACAGATACCAACACTTACCAACAAATGGCGATAGACCCGACCCCACAACTAAAGAACCGAATCACAGCCCTACTCAAAACACTTCAGAAATCTGCTACCATGATGCCAAGGGGTCTGAGTTGTCTGGCAGTCATTTCTGAGATGTCTTTGATGTGGGGGAGAGAAGCTAAGGTTTCTGGACGTGTTTTGTCTGCTTGTTTGGGTTTGTTGCTGAGAAATCGGCAGACTGTGTTCATTGGGCACCCATTCTTTTTGAATACATGGTATAGCTGATTTTCTTCTGCTCTGCGTAGTTCCTCTGTTCAAAGTTTGTGAGAAGATTTGTAACTCGGGTACTCATTGCTGTGGTTCTGTTCGCCGAGCTGGAAGTATTTGTTGCAAACATTTCGTCCACTGTCGAGGTGACATCCTCAGTGCTTGGGAGCCTCCTGTGAAGCGCTTCTGTGGTGTTTCCTCCGGCATTTATAGTGGCCTGTCCCTGCCGCTTCCGGTTGTCAGTTTCAGCTGTCCACTGTAGTGGCCGGTATATTGGGTCCAGGTCGATGTGTTTGTTGATGGAGTTTGTGGATGAGTGCCATGCTTCTAGGAATTCCCTGGCTGTTCTTTGTTTGGCTTGCCCGATAATGGTAGTGTTGTTCCAGTCAAATTGATGTTGCTTGTCGTCTGCATGTGTGGCTACTAGGGATAGCTGGTCGTGTCGTTTCGTGGCTAGTTGATGTTCGTGGATGCGAATCATTAGCTGTCTTCCTGTTTGTCCTATATAGTGTTTTGTGCAGTCCTTGCATGGGATTTTGTACACTACATTAGTTTTGCTCATGCTGGGTATCGGGTCCTTCGTTCTGGTGAGTTGTTGTCTGAGAGTGGCTGTTGGTTTGTGGTCGCAGTAGTCTGGCTGTCAGTTCAGAGATGTTCTTGATGTATGGTAGTGTGGCTAGTCCTTTGGGTTGCAGCATGTCCTCGTTCCGTTGTCTTTCCCTTAGGCATCTGTTGATGAAATTGCGAGGATATCCGAAATTAATGTGGGTGGCACAGTGGTTAGCACTACTGCCTCACAGCGCCAGAGACCCGGGTTCAATTCCCGCCTCAGGCGACTGACTGTGTGGAGTTTGCACGTTCTCCCCGTGTCTGCGTGGGTGCTCCGGTTTCCTCC
>NC_057711.1:127308592-127314985 GCF_004010195.1 Chiloscyllium plagiosum
TTGTTCTTTCCGTATCTGTGAGCTGTCTGTGGGAGAGGTTTTTAACCCAGGTGTGTGTTGTGTCCTCTTTGTTGTGTGTTAGTTTGGCCATTTTTTCTTTTAGTGCCGTTTTTTTGCGGTGTGTGGTCCTGTTCTGTCCTATGGTGACAGCTTGTTCTATGGTCCGGGTCCATTCCTGATTAGTGGTTTTTGAAATCAACGACTTTTGGCGTGCAATTTCTTGTCTGTATCTGTGAAGACGGATTGCCGTCTATATTTAGAGTCAGAAAGATCCAATACCTTTATGGGTGAAACATCATGATCAGCATGGACCATGAACTCCTACTTGGTCTGCTTAAAGAAGATAGGGCAGTGGCCCCCATAACTTCGGGCCACAGTCAGTGGTGGGCTCTAATACTAAGTGCTTATAATTACAAATTGGAAAACTGTCCGGGAGGCCAGGTAGTGAATGCAGATGCAGTGAAGCACTGTCCATTAGGAGATATACTACCCATGGTACCTCCATGGAAAAGTTTGTCATGACATTGAATTTTCTGGACATGTTATCAGTCACAGCTAACAATATTAGACTTTGGACACAGAAAGATGCAATCATTTCCAAACTGAAATAATGGTATTAGTGGGGGAGACCAAAAGGCCATCACAATTAGAATTGAAACCTTTCTGGACTTAGAGAGACCAGCTCTTGGTGGAGGATGGCATATTGTTATAGGGAGCACGTATGATTGTCCTGAGCAAAGGGCACTGCCAGATACTGGCTGAATTCCACCAGAGTCATGCTGAGGTCTCCAATATGAAGATGTTGGTAAGGACTTATGTCTGGAGGCCAAGCTTGGATTCCATATTGGTGAGGCAGTGCCCAGAGTGCCAAGAACAAAACTTACCGCCAGCAACGTCCACACATCTATGGGAATGGCTGGGTAAAGCCTGGGCTCGTTTACATATTGACTATTCAGGCCCTTTCACATGTTGCATATTTTTAGTCATTGTTTCCACACTCAAAGTGATTGGACGTGCATAGAGTCCATTCGTCAAACACTGGAGTGATGATAGAAAAATTGTGCATTGTTTTTGCAACATAAGGAGGTATTGGTCACAGATAATGGGTCATCGTTTGCCATCAGGGATATTAGTTACTTCTTATAGTCGAATGGGATTTGACATGACAGTTCCATACCACCCATTACCTAATGGTCTAGCTGAAAGAACAGTCCAAACTTTGAAGGCTGGACTGAAAAACAACCTATAACCTTGTTAGACACCACACTGTCACAGTTCCTGTTTGATATAGGACCTCCCCAATGCAACTATGTGGATAGCACCAGCAGAGTTGCTAATGAATGGAAGACTCAGCACCAGGTTAAGTCTGATCCTTCCAGATCTGGGGGTGAGTGTGAAATGGCATCAGGAATTCAATTGCTGGATCCAAGTCTTCACCAAGTGAGAGAGATAGATTGATATAGGAGACAAAGTTTGGTGTAAGAATCATGGAAATAGGCCTGAATGGGAAAGAGGCATGAACAACACAAGATCAGGATCAGTGATTTATAAAGTTCAGGAAGGTGCAACTGTCCTGAATAAGCATTTAGGCCATTTGAAAGCTGCAAATTCGCAGACTGTGCAGGAGCAAAAGTTGCCCTATCCCTTAGAGCTTTCAGGAATAGTTTAGGGGTCCAGTGATTCACCCTTTCCATCAAACAAAGTTGAGTCCTCTGAACCAGAGATTGACATGATGCAAGTATCTGCCTCAATATTTCTACCTCTGGAAGAAGGGAATGAAAGTCTACCAAGGCACACCAAACACAAGAGGTGAAATTCCATTAACTACGTAAGTCCTGTCCTTGTTTGCTTGACAAAAATGCCACACTAGCATTTATCTAAATTAAACTCCATCTGCCACTCCTCAGTCCATTAGCCCAACTGATCAAAATCCCTTTGTAATGTCAGATAACCTTCTTCACTATCCGCAATACCACTAATTTTGGTGTCATCGCAAACTTACTAATAATACTAAAATCGCAGCCAAATAGTTCATATAACTGACAAACAACACTGCACTCAGCAGTGATCTCTGTTGAACACTGCCGGTCACAGTTCAAAAATCAACCCTTCACCACCACCCTCTGTCACCTACAGTCAAACTAATTTTGTATCCAATTGGCGAGCTTTCCCTGAATCCCAATAACATTTCAAGTAAGTAAGTGTAACAAGTCAACTAGAATTGATATACAGGTACAACTGTTAAGGATTCCAGAAGGCATGGAATAGAACATAGAACATAGAACATTACAGCACAGTACAGGCTTTTCGATGTTGCATCGACCTGTGAAATTAATCTAATGCTCATCTAACCTACACCGTTCCATTATTATCCATATGTATGTCCACTGCCCATTTAAATGACCTTACCATTGGCGAGTCTAATAATGCTACAGGCAGGTCATTCCACGCCCTCTGAGTAAAGAAACTACCCCTGATATCTGTCCAAAATCTATCACCCCTCAATTTAAAGCTATGTCCCCTCATGTTAACCTTCACTATCCAAGGAAAAAGGCTCTCACTGTCCACCCTATCTAACCCTTTGATTGTCTCAATTAAGTCACCTCTCAACCTTCTTCTCTCTAATGAAAACAGTCTCAGGTCCCTCAGCCTTTCCTCATTAGACCTTCCTTTCATACCAAGCAACATCCTCGTAAGTCTACTCTGAATCCTTTCCAAAGCTTTCACATCCTTCCTATAATGCGGTGACCAGCACTGTTGGCAATATTCCAAGTGCGGCCGCACCAGAGTTTTGTACAGCCGCAACATGACCCCATGGCTCCGAAACTCAATCCATCTACCAATAAAAGCTAGTACACTGTATGCCTTCTTAACGACCCTGTCAGCCTGGGTGGCAACTTTCAGGGATCTATGTACATGGACATCAAGATCTCTCTGCTCATCTACATTACCAAGAATCTTACCATTAGCCCAGTACTCTGTATTCCTGTTACTCTTCCCAAAGTGAATCACCTCATGCTTTTCCTCATAAAACTCCATTTGCTGCCTTTCAGCACAGCTATGCAACTTACCTATGTCCCTTTGTAACCTGCAACATCCTTTTGCACTATCCACAGCTCCACTGACCTTAGTGTCATCCACAAATGTATTAACCCACCCTTCTACGCCCTCATCTAGGTATTTATAACAATGTCAAACAGCAGTGGACCCAAAATAAATCCTTACAGTACACCACTAGTAATTGAACTCCAGGATGAACATTTCCCATTAACCACTACTCTCTGTCTTCTTTCAGCTGGACAATTTTTGATCCAAACTACGAAATCACCCTCAATCTCATACCTCCGTATTTTATGCAATAGCCTACTGTGGAGAACTTTGTCAAATGCCTTACTGAAATCCATATACACCACATCAATCACTTTACCCTCATCCACCTGTTTGGTCACCATCTCAAAGAACTCAATAAGGTTTGTGAGGCATGACCTACCCTTCACTAAACTGTGTTAACTATCCCCAATCAACTTATTCCTTTCTAGATGATTATAAATCCTGTCTCTTACCAACTTTTCCAACACTTTACCCACAACCAACGTAGGCTCAGTTGTCTTCCCAGGGTTGTTCCTACTCCCCGGGAACAACATTTGCTATCCTCCAGTCTTCTGGCACTATGTCTGTAGAAAATGATGACATAAAGATCAAAGCCAAAGGCTCTGCAATCTCCTCCCTAGCTTCCCAAAGAATCCTAGGATAAATCCCATCTGGCACAGAGGACTTATGTATATTCACACTTTCCGGAATTGTTAACACCCTCTTTGTGAATCTGAATCCGATCTAGTCTAGTAACCTGTATATCAGTATTCTCCTCAACAACAGTGTGAATACACAAAGTTAGTACGAAGATTTGTAGCTCGGGTGCTCGTTGTTGTGGTTCTGTTCGCCGAGCTGGAAGTTTTTGTTGCAAACGTTTCGTCCCCTGGCTAGGCGACATAATCAGTGCTTGGGAGCCTCCTGCGAAGCGCTTCTTTGATGTTTCCTCCGGTGTTTATAGTGGTCTGTCCCTGCCGCTTCCGGTTGTCAGTTTCAGCAAATGTTGTTCCCGGGGAGTAGGAACAACCCTGGGAAGACAACTGAGCCTACGTTGGTCGACCTGGACCCAATATACCAACCACTACAGCGAACAGCTGAAACTGACAACCGGAAGCGGCAGGGACAGACCACTATAAACACCGGAGGAAACATCAAAGAAGCGCTTCGCAGGAGGCTCCCAAGCACTGATGATGTTGCCTAGCCAGGGGACGAAACGTTTGCAACAATAGCTTCCAGCTCGGCAAACAGAACCACAACAGTGTGAATACTGATGAAAAATATTCACATAGCTCTTCCCTATCTCCTTGGACTCCACGCACAACTTCCCACTCCTGTCTTTGATTGACCCTATACTTTCTCTAGTCATTCTTTTATTCCTGATATATCTATAGAAAGCTTTAGTTTTTTCTTGATCCTATCTACCAACGATTTCTCATGTCCCCTCCTGGTTCTTCTTAGCTCTCTCTTTTGATCCTTCCTGGCTAACTTGTAACTCTCAAGCTCACTAATTGCGCCTTCACGTCTTGTCCTAACATAAGCCTTCTTCTTTCTTTTGGCAAGAGCTTCAACTTCTTTAGTAAACCACGCCTCCCTTGCTTGACCACTTCCTTCCGGTCTGACAGGTACATACTTATCAAGGACACACAGTAGCTGTTTCTTGAATAAGCTCCAGATTTCAATTGTGCCCATCCCCTGCAGTTTCCTTCCCCATCCAATGCATCCTAAGTGTTGCCGAATTGCACCATAATTGTCTTTCCCACAGCAATAACTCTTGTCCCACATTATATATCTATCTGTTTCCATCACTAAAGTAACCATAACTAAATTGTGGTCACTATCACCAACATGCTCACCTACCTTCAAATCTAACACTTGGCCTGGTTCATTACCCCAGTATCAAATCCAATGTGGCCTCGTCCCTTGTTGGCTTGTCTACATTCTGTGTCAGGAAACCATCCTGCACACATTGGACAAAATCTGACCCATCTAAAGTACTCAAACTATAGTATTTCCAGTCAATATTTGGAAAGTTAAAATCCCCCATAACAACTACCTTGTTACTCTTGCTCCTGTCCAGAATTATCTTTGCTATCCTTTCCTTTACATCTCTGGAATATGGAGGCCTATAGAAAACTCCCAACAGACAGACCTCTCCTTTCCCATTTCTAACCTCAGCCCATACTAGCGCAGTAGACAAGTCCTCATCAAACATGCTTTCTGCCATCGTAATACTGTCCTTGACTAACAATGCCATGCCTCCCCCTCTTTTACCATCTTCTCTGCTCTTGAAACATCTAAATCCCGGAATCTGCAACAACCATTCCTGTCTCTGAAATGGCTATAACATTGAAGTCCCAGGTAGCATCCCATGCTGCAAGTTCACCCATCTTATTCCGGATGCTCCTGACGAAGAAGTAAGCACACTTCAAACCACCTTGCTGCCTGCCGGTACACTCCTTTGACCTTGAAACATTATTCATGATCTCACTACTCTGAACCTCCCGTACACTGGAGCTACAATTCAGGTTCCCACTCCCCCACTGCTGAATTAGTTTAGACTAGAGTCATAGAGATGTACACCATGGAAACAGACCCTTTGGTCCAACCTATCCACGCCGACCAGATATCCCAACCCAATCTAGTTCCACCTGCCAGCACCCGGACCATATGCCTCCAAACCCTTCCTATTCATATACCCATCCAAATGCCTCTTAAATGTTGCAATTGTACCAGCCTCCACCACTTCCTCTGGCAGCTCATTCCACACATGTATCACTCTGTGTGAAAAAGTTGCCCCTTAGGTCTCTTTTATATCTTTCCCCTCTCACTCTAAACCTATGCCCTCTAGTTCTGGACTCCCTGACCCCAGGGAAGAGACTTTGTCTTTTTACCCGATCCATGCCCCTCAAAATTTTGTCAACCTCTATAAGGTCACCCCTCATCCTCCGACGCTCCAAAGAAAACAGCCGCAGCCTGTTCAGCCTCTCCCTATAGCTCAATTTCTTCAACCATAGCAACGTCCTTATAAATCTTTTCTGAACCCTTTCAAGTTTCACAACATCTTTCCGATAGGAAGGAGACCAGAATTGCATGCAATATTCCAACAGTGGCTTAACCAATGTCCTGTACAGCCACAACATGACCTCCCAACTCCTGTACTCAATACTCTGACCAATAAAGGAAAGCATACCAAACACCTTCTTCACTATCCTATCTACCTGCGACTCCACTTTCAAGGAGCTATGAACCTGCACTCCAAGGTCTCTTTGTTCAGCAACACTCCCTAGGACCTTACCATTAAGT
>NC_057711.1:127315729-127330127 GCF_004010195.1 Chiloscyllium plagiosum
CAATCAAGTTTGTGAGACATGATTTCCCACGCACAAAGCCATGTTGACTATCCCTAATCAGTCCTTGCCTTTCCAAATACATGTACATCCTGTCCCTCAGGATTCCCTCCAACAACTTGCCCACCACTGAGGTCAGGCTCACTGGTCTATAGTTCCCTGGCTTGTCCTTACCTCCTTTCTTAAACAGTGGCACCATGTTAGCCAACCTCCAGTCTTCCGGCACCTCACCTGTGACTATCGATGATACAAATATCTCAGCAAGAGGCTCAGGAATCACTTCTCTAGCTTCCCACAGAGTTCTAGGGTACACCTGATCAGGTCCTGGGGATTTATCCACCTTTTCCAGTTTTAAGACATCCAGCACTTCCTCCTCTGTAATATGGACATTTGCAAGGTGTCACCATCTATTTCCCCACAGTCTATATCTTCCATATCCTTTTCCACAGTAAATAATGATGCAAAATATTCATTTAGAAACTCCCCCATTTTCTGGGCTCCACACAAAGGCCACCTTGCTGATCTTTGAGGGGCCCTATTCTCTCCCTAGTTACCCTTTTGTCCTTAATGCATTTGTAAAAACTCTATGGATTCTCCTTAATTCTATTTGCCAAAGCTATCTCATGTCCCCTTTTTGCCCTCCTGATTTCCCCCTTAAGAATACTCCTACTTGCTTTATACTCTTCTAAGGATTCACTCGATCTATCCTGTCTATACCGTACATATGCTTCCTTCCATTTTTTAATCAAATCCTCAATTTCTTTAGTCATCCAGCATTCCCTATACCTACCAGCCTTTCCTTTCACCCTAACTTTCTCTGGATTCTTGTTATCAACTAAACAGAGATAACTCTGTTCTAGCACTAAATTTCCACCCTGGGTCCCTGAATTTCTGCCTTAAATCCTATTCCTTTTCCTACCTATGTCATTAGTGCTTAAGTTGACCACAACTTGGGGCTGCTCCCCCTTTCCTCCTCAAGGATCCTGAAAACACAATCCATGATATCATGAAACCTGGCATCTGGGAGGCAACACACCAACTGTGAGACTCTCTCATTCCCACAGAACCTCCTATCTGTCCCCCTAACTATGAAGTCCCCAATGACTATTGCTCTGCTCCTCTCCCCACCTTCCCTTCTGAGAAACAGGGACAGACTCTGTGCCAGAGACCTGTACCCCATGGTAAGTCATTCTCCCCAACAGTATCCAAAACGGTATACTTGTTATTGAGGGGAACAGCCACAGGGGTTCCCTGCACTGCCTGCCAGTTCTCTTTCCATGCCCTGACTGTAATCCATCTGCCTTTTTCTTGTGCCTGAGGTGTGACTACCTTCCTGTAACTCCTCTCAATAACCCCCTCTGCCTCCCAAATGATCTGAAGTTCATCTAGCTCCAGCTCCAGTTCCCCTAACGCGCTTTTTGAGGAGCTGGAGTTGGGTGCACTTCCCACAGATGCAGTCAGCAGGGACAGTAGTGGTGACCCTGACCACCTACATTCTGCTGGAGGAACATTCAACTGCCCGAATCTCCATTCCCACTGTTCTAAACTCCTCTAGCGAAGTTTGCCGATGATACGAAGTTAGGTGGACAGGCAGGTAGTACTGAGGAAGTGGGGAGGCTACAGAAGGATCTTGACAGGTTGGGAGAGTGGTCCAGGAAATGGCTGATGGAATTTAACGTGAGCAAGTGCGAGGTCTTGCACTTTGGCAAAAAGAATAAAAGCATAGACTACTTTCTAAATGGTGAGAAAATTAATAAAGCCAAAGCACAAAGGGATCTGGGAGTGCTAGTCGAGGATTCTCTAAAGGTAAACATACAGGTTGAGTCCGTGATTAAGAAAGCGAATGCAATGTTGTCTCTTATCTCAAGAGGGTTGGAATATAAAAGCAGAGATGTACTACTAAGACTTTATAAAGCTCTGGTTAGGCCCCATTTGGAGTACTGTGTCCAGTTTTGGTCCCCACACCTCAGGAAGGACATACTGGCACTGGAACGTGTCCAGCAGAGATTCTCACGGATGATCCCTGGACTGACAGGTCTCACATATGAGGAATGGCTGAGGATACTGGGATTGTATTCGTTGGAGTTTAGAAGATTAAGGGGAGACTTAATAGAGACGTACAAAATAATACATGTCTTGGAAAAGGTGGATGTTAGGAAATTGTTTCAGTTAAACGAGGAGACTAGGACCCGTGGACACAGCCTTAGAATTAGAGGGGGTCATTTCAGAACAGAAATGCGGAGACATTTCTTCAGCCAGAGAGTGGTGGGCCTGTGGGATTCATTGCCACGGAGTGCAGTGGAAGCCGGGACGCTAAATGTCTTCAAGGCCGAGATTGATAGATTCTTGTTGTCTCGAGGAATTAAGGGCTACGGGGAGAACGCTGGTAAGTGGAGCTGAAATGCGCATCAGCCATGATTGAATGGCGGAGTGGACTCGATGGGCCGAATGGCCTTACTTCCACTCCTATGTCTTATGGTCTTATGGTCTTAAAGAGACTGTAGAAAAATAAAGAATTTAAAAAACTAGTTACCTTATCAATCCAGCACACAGAACCTTTTTATCAAGGAGGAGGATGGGTGGGAGACCCTACCGAAATAGTTTTTCAGGTAACGCAACCACCCAAATATATTACTTCCCTTACTCAGCAGTCTCATATCCGTTCCTGTTTCGCATGCACTCTGCCTATTCATGAGGTAAGTTTTTAAGTCAGTCATTCACCTTCCCGTCAGCCCTCGATCGACGCTCCCACTCTTCCTGCTGCTGAAACAAAAATGTTTGAACCAAGGCTAAAATGAGGTCAGGAGCTGATTGGCCATGGGGGAACTCAAACTGGGCAAAACTGAGCAGGTTATTGCTGAGCAGGTGCTGCTTGATAGCACCTTTGATAACATCTTCCATTAATTTACTGATGAGAGCAGACTCTTGGGCAGTAATTGGCCAGGTTGGGTTTGTCCTGCTTTTTATGTACAGGACATACCTGGGCAATTTTCCACGTTGTCGGGTAAATGCCAGTATTGTGACTGTACTGGACCAGCTTGGCTAGGGGAACAGAAAGTTCTGGAACATAAGTGTTCAGTACTATTGCTGGAATGTTGTCAGGGCATGTAGCCTTTACAATATCCAATGCCTCCAACCATTTCTTAATATCATGTGGAGTGAATCGAGTTGCCTGGAGACTGGTATCTGTGACGCTGGGGACCATTGGAGGAGCCCGAGATGGATCATCCACTTGGCACGTCTGACTGAAGATTGTTGTGAATACATCAGCCTTATCTTTTGTATTGATGTGTTGGGCTTTTCCATCATTGAAGATGGGGTTATTTGTGGAGCTTCCTCCTCCGGTGAGTTGTTTAATTGTCCACCATGATTCACGAATGGATGTGGAAGGACTGCAGAGGTTAGATCTGATCCATTGGTAGTGGGATTGCTTAGCTCTATCTCTTGCTGCTTCTGTTGTTTGATATGCAAGTCGTCCTGATTGGTGGCTTCACCAGGCTGACACATCATTTTCAGGTATGCCTGGTGCTACTGTTAGCATGCCCTCCTGCACGCTTCATTGAACCAGCCTTCATCACCTGGCTCAATGGTAATGGTTGAGTGGGAGATATGCTGGGCCATAAGGTTACAGATTGTGTTGGAGTACAATTCTGCTGCTGTTGATAGCCTACAGCTTTCATGGATGCCCAGACTAGACATGATACATCTGTTCGAAGTCTGACCCAGTTAGCACAGTGATACTGCCACACAACACGATGGAGAGAATTCTCAATTTGAAGGTGGGACTTCGCCTCCACAAGAACTGTATGGTCGTCGTCCTTACCGATACTGTCATAGACAGATGCATTTGCAGCTTGCAGATTGACAAGGATGAGGTCAAGTATGTATTTCCCTCTTGTTGGTTCCCTCACCACCTGCTGCAAACTCAATCTAGCTACTATGTCTTTTAGGACCTTTGAGAGTCTTTGAAGATTTTAATTTTATTGTATTGTAAATACAGAGATAGAAAGACTGATTTGGTTTGGCTTTCTGTCTTCCTGTTAAAAAAAAAGATTTAGTTTGGACTTACCATAGAATTAAGCTTTTAAAAATCTTACATTAAAGTCCCAATTTTGCTGCTATACAAATTAAAAGGTCTGCAATGCAGATTTGAATCCAAATGAAAAATTGACAGACATTAGCATTGGTTATTTGTACGTACAGTACCCATAGGAAGCCTTGCCCATTGGCTGTGCTCAATAGGAAAATACAGGAGCACTGTCTACATTTTCTTAATCCATAATAGTCAGAAAAATATAGACAGAACACCCACAATTTCCCACTGTGTGGATTAAGTTTCCACATGTAGCAGCATTCAGAAAGATTATCTTTAAATATTGAAATTGAAGCCAGCGTAAGCTGTACCATACAATCCTGACATGGTTCATATCACTTTAATGTAACAAACTACTGTAGCTGTCATTGATAATCAATCTATACTTATACTGAAATAGAGTATTGAATAAATAGTGAAATAATGCATCTCTATGTCAGCAATCATTTCTTGCTATCCTCAGAAAGCCAAGAGTAAATTATTTCAACCAATGTTGAAAATCACTCTTGCAACTGACAGTATAGTGTTTATTTGAAATTCATTTTATTTAGATTAACTTAATGTAGAGAAATTTAAGCAAGTTAAATATAGCAACATATCTTAAACATCCTAATCATTACTTGGAAGCAAAGTTCTTTCTGAATCCAGTTATGATAATACAATGAATAGGATGTGCTTTTCCCTTTATGAAATTAAGTCTGGTCATAAGGGTTTTAGGTGTGGAGAGGGTTCCAAGGCAAGGCAAAGGAGTTGGCTTTCATAGACCATTACAGAGTGGGAAAACTAGAGGCAGGCAGGTCACACAAGTTAGCCAGTTGGGAAACCAGCCAATTTTCATGCCACCAGATTAGATTAGATTAGATTACAGTGTGGAAACAGGCCCTTAGGCCCAACAAGTCCACACCGACCCGCCGAAGCGAAACCCACCCATACCCCTACATTTACCCCTTACCTAACACTACAGGCAATTTAGTATGGCCAATTCACCTGACCCTGCACATCTTTGGATGGTGGGAGGAAACCGGAGCACCCGGAGGAAACCCACGCAGACACGGGGAGAACGTGCAAACTCCACACAGTCAGTCGCCTGAGGCGGGAATTGAACCCGGGTCTCTGGCGCTGTGAGGCAGCAGTGCTAACCACTGTGCCACCGTGCCGCCCACCAGGAAGACAGGTAATCAGGGAGACAGCAAGTTGAGATCCTTGAATGGCTGTTAATTGGCCACTTTAATTGCTGGCAGGTCGAGAAAGTCCCAAGTTGGTATGTGATGAATCCAACAACTTCTGTAATGTTAATGTATTGTTGCAGGCTACACATAAACATTTTACAGTCTGTATCCCCCACATTGTTCATTGTTTTTCTGATCTCTGCAGCCATTCAAAAATCCTGATTGGCTGCCACTACTTTAAAGCAGTACTGGATATGATTGAGATCAAAGCATGTATACTCCACATAGTGCCAGCAATCATTAGGTGTATATAAATTCATCCTCACTGATATCTAAGGACTTGTGCCACAATTAAGAGAACTGTCTCATAGTCTGGTCAAATAACTATTTCACAAATCCACACTCCCTGAATAATACCGTGTAGGTGTCATAGATTCCTCTAGCACCATCCTAGAGTATATCCTGCTCTAGTGGGTGGAAGGGTGGCAGGAAAATCCTCTAGAAATGGTGACAAAGTGATATGAAATGACCCTGGGAGTCCTCAACATTGATTGTAGACCAGATGAAGTTTCTAGGAAATAGGTCAAACATGGATAAAGAAACACCCTGATGATTAACTTCTATTAGCGAGTTTTGAGAAGATGATAGTTGAGGTTGAGGTTCTGGATTTCAGTCTGCTCTCAGGGGTGGTAAATGGGATCCAAGTCATTGTGTTTGTTGAGAGAGTTCCAGTTAGAATGCCATGCTTCAAGGAATTCTCCCACGTGTCTCTGTTTGGCTTGTCCTGGGATTGAGGTGTTGTCCCAGTTGAAGTGGTGTCCTTCCTCATCTGTATGTAAAGATACTAGTGAGAGAGGGTCATATCATTTTGTAGCTAGCTGATGTTACATGCATAGAACATAGAAAAGTACAGCACAGACCAGGCCCTTTGGCTCACGATGTTGTGCCGAGGTTTCATCCTAATGTAAAATATAATAACTTAACCTACGCACCCCTCAATTCACTGCTGTCCATGTGCATGTCCAGCGGTTGCTTAAATGTCTCCAATGACTCTGCTTCCACCACCACTGCTGGCAATGCATTCCATGCATTCACAACTCTCTGCATAAAGAACCTACCTCTGACGTCTCCTTTATACCTTCCTCCTAATATGTTCAAACTATGACTTCTCGTACCAGTCAATCCTGCCCTGGGGAAAAGTCTCTGGCTATTGACTCTATCTATTCCACTCATTATCTTGTAAAACTCAATCAGGTCTCCTTTCTTCCTCCTTCTCTCCAGAGAGAAAAGTCCGAGCTTATTCAACCTTTCTTCATACATTTGAGTTCCACCTTCCAAAATGCATCACTTCGCATTTATCCAGGTTGAACTCCATCCGCCATTTCTCAGCCCAGCTCTGCATCCTGTCTACGTTGCGCTGCAGCCTGCAGTAGCCCTCTACACTATCAACGGCACCTCCAATCTTTGTGTCATCAGCAAATTTACTAACCCACCTCTCAACCTCCTCATCCAAGTCATTTATAAAAACTACAAAGAGCAGAGGCCCAAGAACAGAGACCTGTGGGACACCACTCAACACTGACCAACCTGCAGAATACTTTCCAACTACAACCATTCTCTGCCTTTTGTCAGCCAGTTAATTCTGAATCCAGACAGCCAAATCTCCTTGTGTCCCATAATTCCTGACTTTATGAATGAGCCTACCATGGGGAACCTTATCAAATGCCTTGCTGAAGTCCATATACACCACATCCACTGCTCGACCATCATCGACCTGTCTTGTCACCTCCTCAAAGAACTCAATAAGATTTGTGAGGCATGACCTGCCCCTCAAAAAGCCATGCTGACTGCCTTTAATCACACTATGCTTTGCCAAATTGTCATAAATCTTATCCCTTAGAATTCTTTCCAAAACCTTGCTGACAACAGACATAAGACTGACTGGTCTGTAATTGCCAGGGATTTCCCTATTACCCTTCTTGAAAAGAGGTACAACATTCGCCTCCTTCCAATCTTCCGGTACGACTCCTGTGGAGAGTGAGATGGCAAGTATCCTTGCCAGCAGTTTAGCAACCTCCTTTCTTGATTCCTGAAGCAGCCTCGGATGGGGACTGGTCTGAGTGTGCAGTGTATTCAAAAAGAACGGGCACCCAATGAACACAGTCCACTGATTTCTCAGCAACAAACCCAAACAAGCAGGCAAAACACGTCCAGAAACCCTAGCCACTCTCCCCTACATCAAAGACATCTCAGAAATGACTGCCAGACTACTCAGACCTCTTGGCATCATGGTCGCCCACAAACCTACCAACACACTAAGACAGCAGCTAATGAACTTGAAAGACCCTATACAGACAACAAGCAAAACTACTGTCATGTACAAAATACCTTGCAAGAACTGTAACAAACACTACATTGGACAAACAGGCAGAAAACTAGCCACCAGGATGCATGAACATCAACTAGCCACAAAAAGACATGCCCTACTCTCACTAGTATCTTTGCGTACAGATGAGGAAGTACACCACTTCGACTGGGACAACACACCCATTCTAGGACAGGCCAAAAAGAGACATGCATGAGAATTCCTGGAAGTATGACATTCCAACCAGAACTCTCTCAATAAACACATTGACTTGGACCCCGTTTATCACCCTTTGACTAAAAAAACAGAAAATGACATTACCACGGGAACTGATATCATCACAGGAAATGATGTCGCCAACCCAAGGAAACCTAAAAACATAAATAAAAAGCGTGCTATACTACCAGTGCTTTATCCAGAGGCTCACTGATGATGTTACCTAATATAGTGATGAAACATCTGAAAATGAACCCTCAGCGAGCAAACCTACATCCAGATTAAATTCTGTTCCCACCATTGAGGGCACTAAGAGCATAAAATATATTCTGTTTTGGAGATTTTGATATCCATCAGCAAGAGTACCTCGATAGCCCGTTACTATCGAAGTTGTTCAAGTTCTAAAGGACATAACTGCTGGATCACCCTGTGGCAAGATGAATAAGAGGGAAAAACCTACTTGATCAGATCCTTACCAATTCATATATTGCAGATTCATCTGTCTGTGGCAGGACTCCATCTTAGGGGGCCTTGTTATTTGGCAGTATCGGCAGTATCTCTATGGTAAATGAAATAAAGTTGGAATTGATCTGGCAGCTCAAAACTGGTATCCTTAAGGAGATGGGTGACACTGGTAGCAATAGTAGCAGCAGCCTTAATCTGTTATTGACATATCTCTTATTTGACTATTACTATCAAGCCAGGTTTCAATAAAAAGTGTGGAAAGGTTTGACAGAAATAATATCTGGCATAATTTAAACACAGATGCCTGGTTAGTGATACACCATAGAGAACAACATGCTAAACCAATAAAGAAGGATGCAGTAGAAAGTGTTTGGAATTCCATAACTGAATAATCAAATTGTAACCCTACAGTCTTGCTGCATGAATGATGTTGGACAACAAAAATAACAGGGTGAAAGTGAGGACTGCAGATGCTGGAGATCAGAGTCAAGATTAAAGTGGTGCTGGAAAGCACAGCAGGTCAGGCAGCATCCAAGGAGCAGGAAAATCAACGTTTCAGGTAAAAGCCCTTCATCAGGAAATAATAGTTTGTACTTACATAATCCCTCTAATACAATGAAATGTGTCCTGGTTCTTGAGTCACCAGCTCAGAAAAACAATCTATCTACTTTCACGCTATCAAAATTTTATAAGTTTCAATAAAATCACCTCTTTGCTGCTTTCCAGTCAGCTGACCGAAACTGTGACACCTTAAGATGATTCCATGAATGGGAACACCTTCACTTTAAACTTTCTTCTAAGTCACACATTATTCATGCTTACAAATACATCTCTTTATTATCACTGGAGCTGCCTTTATAACAGTACAAGGAGTGTACTTAAACTGCACAAATACAATTAAAAAGGCAAACCCATCACCATCTTCTTGGGCGATATTAGGGTTAGGCAAACAGTTCTGTCCTTGGCAGCAATGTACGATTCAGCCTATGAATGAAGGATGCTCACATCTTCCAACTCAACTTCCAAAGAGACCAAATGGCACATGAAAAACAGAGGCTTCAGAACCAAGTCTTTTGCCCTATAATCACTTATTATCTTCTAAAACAAATCATTTGTCTGAAAGAAAATTATGGTATGAAAATAACAGTAAAATGTCACAGACTGACCGGCTATTTTCCTTGATCATAAAATGTTATTTACTTCATGAAGTTCAAGAATTGAACACATCTTAAATTTGAGTGTTGAATTTTATCAATGCTTCTCCTGATTGTCCTTGCTAACCTTATAATAAGAGACAAAGGCAAGACTGGAAAATTGGCAGAAATGAATTGTTTCTTCCTGAATTTTTTCAGATCCTTTGCTTTTAGGGGTTGTAATGAATGAATAAAGAATCAGCACATAAATTCATTCACTCACTCTTAAGTTTTCACCATGTCTGTCTCTGATCAATGGAATCCAGAAATGATATTTCAGAATGCTAGCTGAAAAGCATCAGTACATTTTTCTGAAATTGCTCTCTTGACAGTGAAAGAGCAGACATTAACTTATTGCTTTGAAGTGGGCGGCACGGTGGCACAGTGGTTAGCACTGCTGCCTCACAGCGCCAGAGACCCGGGTTCAATTCCCGAATCAGGCGACTGACTGTGTGGAGTTTGCACGTTCTCCCCGTGTCTGCGTGGGTTTCCTCCGGGTGCTCCGGTTTCCTCCCACAGTCCAAAGATGTGC
Organism: Chiloscyllium plagiosum; assembly: GCF_004010195.1. NCBI lineage: Eukaryota > Metazoa > Chordata > Chondrichthyes > Orectolobiformes > Hemiscylliidae > Chiloscyllium > Chiloscyllium plagiosum. The sequence continues at coordinate 127,325,760 of NC_057711.1, forward strand.
AGGTCAGGTGAATTGGCCATGCTAAATTGCCCGTAGTGTTTGGTAATAAGGGGTAAATGTAGGGGTATGGGTGGGTTGCGCTTCGGCGGGTCGGTGTGGACTTGTTGGGCCGAAGGGCCTGTTTCCACACTGTAAGTAATCTAATCTAATCTAAGTGCCCAAAATAGTGGCGAAAAGAATGGCAGGTAAATGTAATAAGTACTTGTATGCTTGTATTCGATACGATTTCAAGAGCTGAAAACACAGGTAACTTCTGTGCAAATCAAGCCACATGAGCTGAAGCAATTTGTCAGGAATTACAGCCCTGGTTTAAAAGCATAGTTGCCACGTTAATTACACGAACAAGGTTGGATACTGAACTCAAAGTAACATGGATAAGAATTTGTACACTATGCATAAACTTAGTTGGAAGTGTGATCGAAGCTCCTTTGAAGCATTTAAAGGAGTTTGTCCACTTCTCATAATGTTGGCAGATTAAGAGAAGCTCCAGGAAAATTTTGGAGAGATATGAGTGTATTAAGCAACTACAATGAGAAAGCTTCATTAATATATTGGGTTTCATCAAGAGGAAGTTTACTTTTTATTTTGCAGTTGATGATTGAGCTGTTGTTTGTTTGCAGCATATGTAAAAACTGGCAGGAAAGCTGTTGAGGCAACTTTTGCTGCCCACCTAATGCAGAAACAGATCTTTAATTTAAATACTAATTGCCAAAAGCATGATTAATATTGATAACATTCCCAGCCAAACACTAACGCTGTTCCTTTTATTAATCTGGACACTGATATACATGGTGATCAATCACCTTCCTAAAATGGATTCAGAGTCTCTAATCCACTCCACTTAAACTTAAGTAGATTTGCCATTTAAATATAAAGTGTGTTCTTTTGTCTTATAAAGATGCAGCCTGTTTACCTAAATCCAAAAAAAAATCATAGGTGCCATTTGCCATTTTCCAATGTTTCGGACCTCCAATGATGCTCAGGTTCCTGCTGAAAATTAGCTATATCTAGTCAGTTTCCAACTAGTTTTCCTCCTCATTTCTCACCTTTAGCTGTTCAACCCAGTTTGATCATTGGCTTGTAGGGTTAGCAGAAACCCAGAAATGAAAATCAACCTTCGAAGTCCAATATAGATCACTGGCTTTGCTATGTCACCCATCATATTGTGGAACAGTAGGCTACATAGAAAATTGTTTAAAAAAAACTTTTATATAGAAAATTTATTTACAGATTCTTGTAATATTTGCTGATTGGTAAAGATCCATTTGGTAACATCCCAGAAAATGTATATCTTAAAAGTTGCAGTTGTTAAAATTCACAGTGATTTAACATGTCTTAATAAGTATTAGAATACACTGTGGAGCAAGAATGATTTTCTGGAATGATTAATATACGTGATGTGGAGTCATTATTAGCTGACCACCTTCCCAACTGTTTTTCACATGTCAAGATGTGACTAATTAACTGCTTTTGTGTTGCTTGATGGCCTGAGGCAAAATCATGAGCCATTAACTTTGACTTTCATTCTTGGAGTGTCTCAAACTCTCTAAGGGATATTTATCTTGAAAGACGAGTGAATTAGAATCACTGTGAGGATTAGGAATTTTTCATGTGAATCTAAATTCAATCAGTGAATGATTTCTCCAGCATACCAGCTTGAAAAGAAAGGCTAAGGGCTATCTGAAGGTGAGCACGCATTCATACAAAAATACTGAAAAATTAGCGATGAAGTTTCCTTTTGTGTTGTGGATTGTATGTACTGCAGATCTATGCTGTAGAACATTTAAATAAATGTATCAATGGTATTCATACCTATTGTATAAAGGTGTAAGTTCACAAAGTATTAAACACCAGCTTAATACTTTGGCTAATATAATGGTTAATGTAATTTTTAAAATTTACTTGTGGGATGTGGGCATTGCTGGCTGGCCAATGTTTAGTGCCCGTCCCTAGTTGCCCTTGAAAAGGTGGCGGTGAGCTGCCCTCTTGAACCGCTGCAGTCCATGTGCTGTAGGTAGACCCACAATGCCCTTAGGGAGGGAATTCCAAAATGTTGATCCAGGGACAGGGAAAAAACAGGGGAATATTTCCATGTCAGGATGGTGAGTGGCATGGAGGGAACTTGAAGGTGGTGGTGTTCCCATGTATCCTTTGTCTTTCTAGCTGGAAGTGGTAGTGGATTTAGAAGGTGAATTTCTGCAGTGCATCTTGTAGATAGTACACACTGCTGCTGCTGAACATCAGTGGTCGAGGGAATAGTTGCTTTGTTATCCTGGACAGTGTCTACCTTCAGTTTGTTGGAGCTGCACCCATCCAGGCAAATGGGAAATATTTCACCACACTCCTGCTTCGTACCTTATAAATAGTGAACAGGTTTTGGGGACTCAGGAGGTGAGTTTTTTTGTTAGAATATTCCTAGCCTCTGACCTGCTCTTGTAGCCATTCTGTTAATGTAGTGAGTCCAGTTGAGTTTCTGGTCAATGGTAACGCCAAGGATATTCATAGTGATATTCATTGATTGTAATATCATTGAAAGTTAATGGAGGTGGTTAGATTCTCTCTTATTGGAGAAAGACATTGTCTAGCATTTGTTTGGCATGAATGTTACTTGTCACTTGTCGGTCCAAGTCTGGATATTATCCAGATCTTGTTGCATTTGGACACAGACTGCTTCAATATGTGAGGAGTTCCAAATAGTGCTGAACATTGTGCAATCATTCATGAACATTCCCACTTATGTCCTAATGATGGAGGGAAGGTCAGTAATGAAGCAGGAAAGGGAGAGACGGATGGATGGAGAAATGGAGGGAGGTATGGATGAATGGGAGGATGGAGGGATGGAGGGAATAGATGTACATTAGGCCTAGGATACTACATGAAAAACTCTTGCAAACGTGTCCTGGAGCTATGACTGACCTCCAACAAACACAACCATCTTCCTATGTGCTTTTACAGCACCACATATTTAGATGACATCTTCCTATGTGCCAGGTATGACTCCAACCTGCAGACAGTTTGCTGCCTGATATTCATTGATTCCAGTTTTGCTAGGGCTCCCTGATGTCACACTTGGTAAATTGCAGCCTTGATGTCAAGGGCTGACACTCTCACCTCACCTGTGGAATTTTTCCATGAGATCAGGAGCTGAGTAGTGCTGTGGAACCCAAACCGGGGATCACTGATCAAGATGTTTGGCATAATTAGGTAGCATGGGATATTTCAATTTCTCAATGATGTGCTGAGATGCAAAGATAAAGTTTCTCTTTTTTGATATTGGGGCGTGGATGTCACTGGCTAGGCCAACATTTATTACACAATTGCCTTTGAGGAGGTGGTGAAGAACTGCCTTCTTGAACTGCTGCAGTTGGTATAGATAGAACCCCAATGTTGTAAAGAATGGTGTTCCAGGACTTTGACTCAATGATACTATAGGAACAGTGATATATTTCCCAGTCAGGATAGTGAATGGCATGCAGAGGAATGTGTAAGTGGTGGTGTTCCAATGTATCTGCTGCCCTTGTCTGTCTAGATGAGAGCAGTTGTGAGCTTGGAAGGAACCAAATGATAAGACATAGTGAATTTCTGCAGAACATCTTTTAAACAGTTCAAATGCTACAGTACTGAATGTTGATGATGAACGAAATGGATGATGGCAGATGTAGTGCCAATCAAATGGGCTACCTTTTTGTGAATAGTGTCAAGCTCCATTGGACCTGCAATCCCCTGACAAGTGGAAAGTATTCCATTACATTCCTGACTTGTACCTTGTAGATGGTGGATAGCCTTTGGGTAGGCAGGAAGTGAGTTAGTCACTGCAGAAAGGGCCCTCTTGTGGTGCATTGTAGTGTCCCTACACCTGAGCCAGGAGGCCTGTGTTCAAGTCCCACTTGCTCCAGAGATGTGTAGTACTATCTCTGAATATATGTTGATTAGAAAAGAAAAGTAACTCTAGTCTCCGACCTGCTCTTACAGCCATTGCATTCATATGGCAGTTCAGATTTAAACTAATCCAGCAGGGGATGGGAACCAAAATTGTGGGACAGTTACAGAAGAGGATGAGAGTAGGGAGCTCCCAAATCAAGTATCTGACACTGGCAAGCGAGAACCTGGTTTGAAGTGTGTGCACTTCAACGCAAGGAGCATCTGAAATAAAGTGGGTGAACTGGCAGCGTGAGTTGGTACCTGGGACTTCGATGTTGTGGAGACATGGATAGAGCAGAGACAGGAATGGCTGTTGCAGGTTCCGGGATTCAGATGTTTCAGTAAGAACAGAGAAGATGGTAAAAGAGAGGGAGGTGTGGCATTGTTGATCAGGGACAATATTACAGTTGTAGAAAGGATGTTTGGGGACTCGTTAACTGAGGTAGT
>NC_057711.1:127330310-127335520 GCF_004010195.1 Chiloscyllium plagiosum
CTTATTCAAGGAAAAGCTCCTGTAGGTCCTAGATAAGTATGTACCTGTCAGACAGGGAGGAAGATATAGAACGTGTGAGCCGTGGTTTACTAAGGAAGTGGAATCCCTGGTCAAGAAGAAGAAGAAGGCTTATGTTAGGACAAAATGTGAAAACTCAGGGCGCTTGAGGGTTACAAGGAAGTCGGGAAAGACCTAAAAAGAGAGCTCAGAAAAGCCAGGAGGAGACATGAGAAGTTGTTGGCGGATAGGATCAGGGTTAACCCTAAGGCTTTCCATTGGTATGTCAGAAATAAGCGAATGATGAGAGTTAAATTAGGGCCTATCACGGATAATAGTGGGAAATTGTGTGTGGAGTCAGAGGAGATAGGGGAAGCGCTAAATAAATATTTTTCGACAGTGTTCACTGTAGAAAATGAAAATATTGGCGAGGAAGATACAGAGATACTTGCATCTAGACTAGAAGAGATTGAGGTTCACAAGGAAGAGGTATTAGAAATACTGCAGAGTTTGAAAATAGACAAGTCCCCTGGGCCGGATGAGATCTATCCTAGGATCCGCTGGGAAGCAAGGAAAGAGATTGCCGAGCCTTTGACATTGATCTTCAAATCATCATTGCCTACAGGAATAGTGCCTGAGGACTGGAGGATAGCAAATGTGGTTCCCTTGTTCAAAAAGGGTGTAGAGACAACCCTGGTAGTTACAGACCAGTGAGTCTCACTTCAGTTGTTGGTAAAATGTTGGAAAAGGTTATAAGAGATAGGATTTATAACCATCTAGAAAAGAATAATCTGATCAGGGACAGTCAGCACGGTTTTGTGAAGGATAGGCTGTGCCTAACGAATCTTATTGAGTTTTTTGACAAAGTGACCAAACAGGTAGATGAGAGTAAACCGGTTGATGTGGTGTATATGGATTTCAGCAAGGCGTTTGATAATGTTCCCCACAGTAGGCTGTTTGTATACTCCCCACAGTATACAAAATGCGGAGGAATGGGATTATGGGAGATATAGCAGTTTGGATCAGAAATTGGCTTGCTGAAAGAAAACAGAGAGTTGTAGTTGATGGAGCATGTTCATTTTGGTGTCCAGTTATTAGCGGTGTACCGCAAGAGTCGGTGTTAGGTCCACTGCTGTTTGTCATTTTTATAAATGACCTGGATGAGGGCTTAGAAGGGTGGGGCTTAGAAGGGTGGGTTAGTAAATTTGCGGACAACACTAAGGTCGGTGGAGTTGTGGATAGTGACAAAGGATGTAGTAGGTTGCAGAGAGACATAGATAGGATGCAGAGCTGGGCTGAGAGGTGGCAAATGGAGTTTAATGTGGACAAGTGTGAGGTGATACACTTTGGACGGAGTAATCGGAATGCAAAGTACTGGGCTAATGGTAGGATTCTTGGGAGTGCAGATGAGCAGAGAGATCTCGGTGTCCACGTACACAGATCCCTGAAAGTTGCCACCCAGATTGACAGGGTTGTTAAGAAGGCATACAGTGTTTTGGCCTTTGTTAATAGAGGGATTGAGTTCCCAGAACCAGGAGGTTATGCTGCAGCTGTACAAAGCTTTGGCCACACTTGGAGTATTGTGTATAGTTCTGGTCAAAGCATTATAAGAAGAATGTGGAAGCTTTGTAAAGGATTCAGAGGAGATTTACTAGGATGTTACCTGGTATGGAAGGAATGTCTTACGACGGAAGGCTGAGGGCCTTGAGGCTGTTCTCGTTAGAGAGAAGAAGGTTGAGAGGTGACTTAATAGAGACATACAAGATAATCAGAGGGTTAGATAGGGTGGACAGGGAGAGCCTTTTTCCAAGTCTGGGGACGGCAAACACGAGGGGACACAACTTCAAAGTAACGGGAGATAGGTATAAGACAGATGTCAGAGGTAGTTTCTTTACTCAGAGAGTAGTAAGGGTACGGAATGCTTTGCCTGCAACGGTAGTAAATTCGCCAAGTTTAAGTGCATTTCAGTCGTCATTGGACAGGCATATGGACATACATGGAATAGTGTAGGTGAGATGGGCCGCAGATTAGTATGACAGGGCGGTGCAACATCGAGGGCTGAAGGGCCTGTACTGTGCTGTAATGTTCTATGTTCTAAGTGCACCCAACTCCATCTCCTCAAAAACCGTGTTAGGGAACTGGAGCTGGAGTTGATGAATATTGGATCATTCGGAAGGCAGAGGGGTTATTGAGCAGAGTTACAGGGAGGAAGTCACGCCTTAGGTGCAAGAAAGAGGCAGATGGATTAAAGTCAGGGGACGGAAAGGCGAACTGGGCTAGCAGTGCAGGGAACCCCTGTGGCTGTTCCCCTCAACAACAAGTATCATTTTGGATAATGCTGGGGAGGTTGACTTATCAGGGATAAGCCATGGGATACAGAACTCTGGCACATTGTCTATTCCTGTTACTCAGAAGGGAAGGGGGGAGATGAACAGAGCATTAATCATTGGGGACTCCATAGTTAGGGAGACAGATAGGAGGTTCTGTGGGGATGAGAGAGACTCACGGTTGGTGTGTTGCCTCCCAGGTGCCAGGGTTCATGATGTCTCTGATCATGTTTTCAGGATCCTTGGGGAGGGGGAGCAGCCCCAAGTCGTGGTCCACATAGGCACTAACGACATAGGTAGGAAGAGAGGTCGGGATTTAAGGCAGAAATTCAGGGAGTTAGGATGGAAGCTTAGAGCTAGAACAAACAGAGTTATTATCTCTGGTTTGTTGCCCATGCCACGTGCTAGCGAGGTCAGGAATGGATAAAGAGGGGAGTTGAACACGTGGCTACAAGGATGGTGCAGGAGGGAGGGTTTTGGATACCTGGATAACTGGGGCTCATTCTGGGGTAGGTGGGACCTCTACAAACAGGATGGTCTTCACCTGAACCAGAGGGGTACCACTATCCTGGGGGTGGGGATATTTTCTAATGTTCCTCGGGTGGGTTTAAACTAATTCAGCAGGGTGATGGGATCCTAAATTGTAGTTCCAGTGTCCAGGAGTGCGAGAGTAGTGAAGTCAGAAATGAAGTTTCAAGGTCGCAAGAGTTCACCGGCAAGCAGGAAGGTGGTTTGAAGTGCATCTACTTTAACACCAAGAGCATCCGGAATAAGGTGGGTGAACTTGCAGCATGGGTTGGTACCTGGGACTTCAATGTTGTGGCCACTTCGAAGACATGGATAGAACAGGGACAGGAATGGTTGTTGCAGGTTCTGGGCTTAAGATGTTTCAGTAAGAACAGAGAATATGGTAAAAGTGGGGAGGAGTGGCATTGTCAGTCAAGGACAGTATTACGGTAGCAGTTTGAGGACTCATCTACTGAGGTAGTATGGGATGAGATTAGAAACTTGAAAGGAGAGGTCACCCTGTGGGAGTTTTCTATAGGTCTCCGGGTAGTTCCAGAGATATAGAGGAAAGGATAGCAAAGATGATTCAGGATAGGAGCGAGAGTAACAGGGTAGTTGTTATGGGGGTCTTAAGTTTCCAAATATTGACTGGAACTATGATAGTTCAAGTACTTTAGATGGGTTAGTTTTTTGTCCAATGTGTGCAGGATGGTTTCCCGACACAATATGTGGACAAGTCAACAAGGGGTGAGGCCACATTGGATTTGGTACTGGGTAATGAATCTGGCCAGGTGTTAGATTTGGAGGTAGGTGAGCACTTTTCGGATATGTTTACCTTAGCGATGGAAAGGGATAGGTATATGCCGCAGAGCAAGAGTTATTGCTGAGGGAAAGGCAATTGTGATGCGATTAGGCAAGATTTAAGATGCATAAGATGGGGAAGGAAACTGCAGGGGATGGGCACAATTGAAACATGGAGCTTATTCAAGGAACAGCTACTAGGTGTCCTTAATAAGTATGTACCTGTCAGGCAGGGAAGTGTTGGAGCAAGAGAGCTGTGGTTTACTAAAGAAGTTGAATCTCTTGTCAAGAGGAAGAAGAAGGCTTATGCTAGGATGATTTGGAGATGCCAGTGTTGGACTGGGGTATACAAAATTAAAAATCACACAACACCAGGTTATAGTCCAACAGGTTTAATTGGAAGCACACTAGCTTTCGGAGCGTCGCTCCTTCATCAGGTAGTGGAGGGGTCAATCCTAACATACAGAATTTATAGCAAAAGTTTACAGTGTGATGTAACTGAAATTATACATTGAAAAATTGATTGCCTGTTAAGTCTTTCATCTTTTAGAATATCATGATAGTTTCACTTCTTTCATGTGTAAATCACAAAACCTTTTTTTGAAAAGTTTCATTCTCGGGTTAGCTGTTAACAATGGTGAGAGCTAGACAATATGTTGAAGGTGTTAGCCCCCTGTGTTCTCTGTCTATGCCATGATGTTTAGATTGACTCTAATCTAAAAAGTGAGATAACGGAGTTCTATATGAATGCATGCAGTTTTTGAGCAAAGTACAGTGTAACCCTGAAAGTACAAATTCACCACACAAAATATAGGTGTGCATGTGGGTCTTTGTCTGTGTGTGTGTCTGCTTGGGTTGGGGGTTGTGAGTGTGAGAAAACGTATGTGTGTGTGTAGTGAGTGCAGAGTGTCTTACGTCTGTGAGGGGGTGCATGTGTGAGTGTGGAAGTGTGTGTGTTTGTAAGGGTGTGTGTGGGTGTCTGTGTGCGTGTCTGTGTATGTCTGTGTCTGTGAGCATGTGTGTATAGGAGTGATGTGTGTGCGTGAGAGTGTGTGTGTATAATGCAATGGTGGTCACCTGTAATGTGACATGAACCCAAGGTCCCGGTTGAGGCCCTCCTTATGGGTACCGATCTTAGCTATAAGTCTGTGCTCGGCCACTTTTCTCTGCACCTGTCCCAAAGTCCGCCTTGGAGGATGGTCACCTGAAGGTCTGATGTCGAATGTCCTGGATCACTGCAGTGTTCCCCAACTGGGAGGGAACCCTCCTGTCTGTTGATTGTTGTTCGGTGCCCATTCATCCATTGTCGTAGCCTTTCCTCGCTTTCCCCAATGTACCATGCCTCAGGGCATCCCTGTCTGCAACGTATAAGATAGACAATGTTGACTGAGTCACATGAGTACCTGCCGTGTACAAGGTGGGAGGTGTCCCCACGCGTAATGGTGGTATCTTTGTCCACACTCTGACACATCTTACAGCGCCTACCATGACAGAGTTGTATGGAGTTGTCCTGAGAGCCGGGCAGCTTGCTACGAACAACAATCTGTTTGAGGTTTGGCGGTTGTTTAAAGGCAAGTA
>NC_057711.1:127335902-127339118 GCF_004010195.1 Chiloscyllium plagiosum
GTGTATAATGTTGGTTGGAGATCCTGCGTAGAGAAGAAGTCTTGTTCGAACCTGTGCATAAAAATGTTGGCATATTGGGGTGCACATTTGGTCCTCATGGCTGCTCCATGTGTCTGGATGAATAACTGGTTGTCAAAGGTGAAGACGTTATGATCGAGGATAAAGTGGATGAGTTGTAGGATGGTGTTTGGAGATTGGCAGTTGTTGGTGTTGAGTACTGAGGCTGTTGCCGCGATGCCATCATTGTGGGGGATGCTGGTGTAGAGTGCGGAAACATCCATTGTGACGAGGAATGTTCCCGGTTCGACTGGTCCGTGGGTGCTGAGTTTCTGTAAGAAATCCGTGGTGTTGCGACAGAAGCTGGGGCTCCCCTGTACAACAGGTTTCAAGATGCCTTCCACATAGCCGGAGAGATTCTCACATAGGGTCCCATTTCCCGTCACGATGGGATGTCCTGGTGTGTTGGCTTTGTGTACCTTTGCTTGGCAGTAGAAGTCGCCTACACAAGAAGTACGTGGGATGAGGGCGTGAAGGGAACACTCAAGGACTGGATCCAAAGTTCTGATTGGTGTGTTTAATTCATGGGTGTGTTCTTTGGTCGGATCAGCTGGCAGTTGCCTGTAGTGTGTTGCCTGTTGCCTGTACAAAATTCTTGTCCAGCTGTACTTGAAGCAAAGCATACAGTTCTGGTTACCACATTATAGGAAGGATGTGGAAGCTTTGGAAAGGGTTCAGAGGAGATTTACTAGGATGTGCCTGGTATGGAGGGAAGGTCTTATGAGGAAAGGCTGAGGGACTTGAGGCTGTTTTCATTGAAAGATAAAGGTTGAGAGGTGACTTAATTGAGACATATAAGATAATCAGAGGGTTAGATCGGGTAGACAGTGAGAGCCTTTTTCCTGGGATGGTAATGGCTAGCACAATGGACATAGCTTTAAATTGAGGGGTGATAGATATAAGACAGAGGTCAGAGGTAGTTTCTTTACTCAGAGAGTAGTTGGGGCATGGAACGTACTGCCTGCAACAGTATAGACTTGCTAACTTTAAGGACATTTAAAAGGTCATTGGATAAACGTACTGATGAAAATTGAATAGTGTAGGCATTCAGGTTGGTTCTTCAGATTGGTTCCACAGGTCGATGCAACAGTGAGGGCCGAAGGGCCTGTACTGCGCTGTAATGTCCTATGTTCTATATGGAAGCAGGCCATTCGGCCCTCGATGCCTGAGCTGATCCAAATGTACTGTCTAAACCTGTCGGTCAATTTCGAAGCATCTGTAGCCCTCTGCTCCCCATCTACTCATGCATCTCTCCAGATGCATCTTAAATTAATCTACCGTGCCTGCCTCTACCACCTCTGCTGGCAATGCGTTCCAAACGGTCACCACCCTCTGTGTGAAGTACTAACCGTGTGTAACCCCCTTAAACTTTCCACCTCTCACCATGAAAGTGTGACTTCTCGTTATTGAATCCTTCACCCCGGGAAAAAGCTTGTCTGTATCCACCCAGTCTATACCCTTCGTGATTTTGTAAACCTCAATCAGGTCCCCCCTCAATCTCCCTTTTTCTAATGAAAACAAACCTAACCTACTCAACCTCTCTTCATAGCTAGCACCTTCCATATCAGGCAACATCCTCGTAAATCTTCTCTGCACCCTTTCCAAAGCGTCCACATTGGTAATGTGGCGACCAGAACTGTACACAGTATTCTAAATGCGGCCAAACCAATGTCTTGTACAATTTTAACATGACTTGCCAGCTCTTATACTCAATACCCCATCCAATGAAGGCAAGCATACTATATGCCTTCTTGATCACTCTATCCACCTGTGCAGCAACCTTCAGGGTACAATGGACTTGCACTCCCAGATCTCTCTGCCCATCAACTTTTCCCAATGCTCTTCCATTCATTGTACAATACTCTCTAGAATTAGTCTTGTCTAAATGCATCACCTCACATTTGTCTGGATTGAAATCCATCTGCCACTTTTCCGCCCAACTCTCCAGTCTATCTATATCCTCCTGTATTCTCTGACAGTCCCTTATGCTTTCTGCTACTCCACCAATCTTCGTGTCATCTGCAAACTTGCTGATCATACCAACAGTGCCCTCTTCCAGATCATTTATGTATATTACAAACAACAGTGGCCCCAACACTGACCCCTGTGGAACACGACTGGGCATCTTTCTCCATTTCGAGAAACTCCCTTCAACTATTACTCTCTGTCTCCTGTTGCTCAACCAGTTCTTTATCCACTTAGCTAGAACACCCTGCACACCATGTGACTTCACCTTCTCCATGAGTCTACAATGGGGAACCTTATCAAACACCTTATTAAAGTCCATGTATATGACATCAACAGCCCCTTCCTTCATCTATCAACTTGATCACTTCCTCAAAGAACTCTATTAAGTTGGTAAGGCACGATCTCCCCTGCACAAAACCATGTTGCCTATCACTGATAAGCCTATTCCTTTCTAAATATAAATAGACCCCATCCCTTAGTACTGTCTCCAGCAAATTTCCCACCACCGACGTCAGGATCAAGTCCACATTGATCCTCTGAAGAGCACCCCACCCGGACTCAACCCCATACTCTATCCCTGAAACCCTGTATTTCAATGATTAATCCATTAACCCACAAATCCCTAGATACTACGGACAATTTAGCATGTACAAGTCCTGTCCTGGTTTGTCTTACCAAAATGCAACACTGAGATATTTGTATCATCGATAGTTACAGGTGAGTTGCTGGAAGACTGGAGGTTGGCAAACATGATGCTACTGTTTAACAAGGGTGGTAAGGACAAGCCAGGGAACTATAGCCCAGTGAGCCTGACCTCAGTGGTGGGCAAATTGTTGGAGGGAATCCTGAGGGACAGGATGTACATGTATTTGGAAAGACAAGGACTGATTAGGGATAGTCAACATGGCTTTGTGCGTGGGAAATCATGTCTCTCAAACTTGATTGAGTTTTTTGAAGAAGTAACAAAGAGGATTGATGAGGGCAGACAGTAGATGTGGTCTATATGGACTTCAGTAAGGCGTTCGACAAGATTCCCCATGGGAGACTGATTAGCAAGGTTAGATCTCATGGAATACAGGGAGAACTAGCCATTTGGATACAGAACTGGCTCAAAGGTAGAAGACAGAGGGTGGTGGTGGAGGGTTGCTTTTCATACTGGAGGCCTGTGACCAGTGGAGTGCCACAAGGATC
>NC_057711.1:127339366-127343558 GCF_004010195.1 Chiloscyllium plagiosum
ATTTGAGCTATAGGGAGAGGCTGAACAGGCTGGGGCTGTTTTCCCTGGAGCGCGGAGGCTGAAGGGTGACCTTATAGAGGTTTACAAAATTATGAGGGGTCTAGATAGGATAAATAGACAAAGTCTTTTCCCTGGTGTCGGGGAGTCCAGAACTAGAGGGCATCGGTTTAGGGTGAGACCTAAGGGGCAACGTTTTCACGCAGAGGGTGGTACGTGTATGGAATGAGCTGCCAGAGGAAGTGGTGGAGGCTGGTACAATTGCAACATTTAAGAGGCATCTGGATGGGTATATGAATAGGAAAGGTTTGGAGGGATATGGTCCGGGTGCTGGCAGTTGGGACTCGATTGGGTTGGGATATCTAGTCGGCATGGACAGGTTGGACCGAAGGGTCTGTTTCCATGCTGCACATCTCTATGACTCTATGACCTCATATTTATCTAAATTATACTCTATCTGCCACTCCTCCCCATTGGCTCAGCTGAATAAGTTCCCGTTGTAATCTTAGATAAGCTTCTTCACTGTCCACTACACGACCAATTTCGGTATCATCCACATACTTACTAACCATGCCGCCTATATTTTCATCTGAATCCCATCTGAATCAATGACAAACAGCAGTGGACCCAGCACCAATCCTTATCGTACATTCTTGGTCATAGCCCTCCAATCCAAACAACAACTGTCTACTACTACCCTCTGTCTCCTACCCTAAAGCCAATTTTGTATTCTCTTGTCAAAGAAACAAACATCATGTCCCTTAGAGATCCTTTGCCAATGAATTTAACCTTGGTTATTGACTTATCAAAAAGAAATCTTTTCCTCTACCTACATCAAAATGGTCTGTTGTGGGTTGACCGACAATGATATTAGAGAGGAATTTCCAGAATTTTGACCCAGCAACAATGAAGGAACAGTTTTAAATTTCTAAGTCAGGATGGTGAATGGCTTGGAGGTGCTCCCATGTATCTGCTGCACTTACCCTTCTGGATGGAAGTGGTCATGGGTTTGCAAGGTGCTGTCTCAGGATCTTTGGTGAATTTCCTTTCCATTGGCAGTTCCCTCAGTCCTATTCCAAACCTCCCCTGTGATAATCAGCCCTTTTGCTATCTCTTCTGATATTTCTGCTCTTCCTCCAATCATAAAACCAAATGACCATTTGATACAGGAGCAAAATTAGGCCATTCAACCCACTGAGTCTGCTCCACTATTTGATCATAGCTGGTATGTTTCTCATCACCACTCTCCTGCCTTTTCCCTGTATATCTTAGCTCCCTTACTGATCAAGAACATAACTATCTTTGTTTTAAATACAGTCAATGAATTGGTCTCCAGAGCCTTCTGCAGCAGGGCGTTCCACAGATTATCCTCTGGCTGAAGAAATTCCTCCTCATCTCAGTTCTAAAAGATCATCCTTCACTCAGAGACTGTGCCCAAGAGTCTTAGTCTCTACAATTTCTTGAAACATCTTCTCCACGGACAATTAACTTCAGGCAATAATATTGGCCCTGCCAGTGATGTCCACAGCCCAAGAATGAATTTTAAAAAAACATGGGAGCAGGTCATTGAGCCCATTGAGTCTGCTCCACCGTTTAATGAGATCATGGATGTTCTGATAATCTTCCAGTTCACTTTCATGCCTTTTTCCTGTAATCCTTGAATCCCTTACCTTCTGAAGACCTGTCTGTCTCAGCTTTGAATATATTTAATGACCTCAACAGCCCTCGATGAACAGGAATTCCAGAGATTTACAACCCACTGATATATGGAATTCCTCCTCATCTCTGTTTTATATTTTTCAATCCCTTATTCTGAGATTATGCCCTCTGGTCTTAGACTCTACCTTGAGGGGAAAGCTTTCTGCATCTATACTATAAAGTCCTCTCAGAGTCTTGCATATTTCAATAAATTCATCTTGCATTCTTCTAAATCTCAACAAATAACTTCCTTGTAATTTAGAGTGGAGGCAGCATAAATTAAGGGTTAATTTATGGAGAAAAATATCATCGATAGCATCGTGATGTGTTAATTGGATTATTTAATACTGCACAGTTTTATTTATTAAAGTTTGCATTTATGTATCTCAAAACATTTCACATACTGTTAATTACTTCTGGTGCAGTGATTGTTAGAGACAAATATGCAACCATTTTGCATATTTTAGGATTTTGCAGACTTACACAAGTGTAATACATAGACAATATAATTTTATTAGCAATAAAATAAACAATCATTCAATTACAACTTAAGTGTAATAATGATTTCTCAAGCAACTAATGAGTCACTTAATTGTTATAATCCATGTTCAGAGACCTATGGATTGAACACTATAGCACAAAATTACTAAATATCAACGGAGACAATCTTTATTTGCTCACAAGGTACTCTGGGGAGAACAATATGTAGCCTCAACCAATCAACAGGGCTAAATAAATAGTTAGAAATTTTGGTATGGACAAATGCGGTTCAGGACACTGTGTGAATTCAAGTTTTTTCAAAAAGTCATGAGACATTTAACAATCATCTGAGAGCATAGACAGGATTTAATATCAAATCTAAAACACAACCCCACATTCCAGACAAAACTCTTTATGACTGCACACAATAAAAACTCAGTGCTTAGTCTTAAAATGCAGTTTAAACCAAGAATCATCTGACTCAAATGCAAGTTATAGAACATAGAACTAGAACATAGAACATAGAAGAATACAGCGCAATACAGGCCTTTTGGCCCTCGATGTTGCGCCGATCCAAGCCCACCTAACCTATACTAACCCACTATCCTCCATATACCTATCCAATGCCCGCTTAAATGCCCATAAAGAGGGAGAGTCCACCACTGCTACTGGCAGGGCATTCCATGAACTAACGACTCGCTGAGTGAAGAACCTACCCCTAACTTCAGTCCTATATCTACCCCCCCTAACACCCGACTCCATACGCGGGAAAAGGCTCACACTGTCAACCCTATCTAACCCCCTAATCATCTTGTACACCTCAATCAAGTCACCCCTAAACCTTCTTTTCTCTAATGAAAACAGCCCCAAGTGTCTCAGTCTTTCCTCATACGATCTTCCTTCCATACCAGGCAACATCCTGGTAAACCTCCTCTGCACCCGTTCCAGTGCCTCCACATCCTTCCTATAGTATGGCAACCAAAACTGCACACAATATTCCAGATGCGGCCACACCAGAGTCTTATACAACTGCATCATGACCTCAGGACTCAGGAACTCAATTCCTCTACCAATAAAAGCCAGTACGCCATATGCCTTCCTCACCACACTATTTACCTGGGTGGCAACTTTCAGAGATCTGTGTACATGGACACCAAGATCCCTCTGCTCATCCACACTACCAAGTATCCGACCATTAACCCAGTACCCCATCTTTTTGTTATTCTTCCCAAAGTGAATCACCTCACACTTAGCTACATTGAATTACATTTGCCACCTTTCTGCCCAGCTCTGCAGCCTCTCTATATCCTGCTGTAACCTGCCACATCCTTCCTCACTGTCAACAACTCCTCCGACTTTCGTATCATCCGCAAACTTGCTCACCCAACCTTCTAACCCCTCTTCCAGGTCATTTATAAAAATGACAAACAGCAATGGTCCCAAAACAGATCCGTGCGGAACAGCGCTAGTGACGGCACACCATGAAGAAACTTTGCCATCAACTACTACCCTCTGTCTTCTTCCATCCAGCCAATTCCTAATCCAAACCTCCAACTCACCCTCAATGCCATATCTCCGTATTTTCTGCAGTAGCCTACCATGGGGAACCTTATCAAACGCCTTACTAAAATCCATATATACCACATCTACCGCTTTCCCCGCATCAACCTCCTTCGTCACCTTTTCAAAGAATTCAATAAGGTTTGACCTGCCCTTCACAAAACCATGCTGACTATCCTTGATCACATTATTCCTATCCAGATGTGCATAAATCCTATCCCTTACAATTCTCTCTAAGACTTTGCCCACAACAGAAGGGAGACTCACCGGCCTATAGTTACTAGGGCTATCCCTACTCCCCTTTTTGAACAAGGGAACCACATTTGCTATCCTCCAGTCTTCTGGCACTACTCCTGTAGAAAAAGAGGACATAAAAATCAAGGCCAATGGCTCTGCAATCTCCTCCCTTGCTTCCCAGAGAATCCTAGGATAAATGCCATCAGGCCCAGGGGACATA
>NC_057711.1:127344966-127348325 GCF_004010195.1 Chiloscyllium plagiosum
CCCAAGAGCACTAGCAAACCTCCCCCCAAGGATACTGGTGCCCCTCAGGTTCAGGTGTAGACCATCCTGTTTATAGAGGTCCCACGGTCCCCAGAAAGAACCCCAGTTATCCAAAAACCGGAATCCCTCCCTCCTGCACCATCCCTGTAGCCACAAAGTTAATAATTTGTAGTTTCAACTGTCAAGAATTTGGTAGCAGAATGTATGTGAAAGAGATTTAAACATTCTTGTGATCCTAAAACAATTAATTCTCCAGAAAGAACCCCAGTTATCCAAAAACCGGAATCCCTCCCTCCTGCACCATCCCTGTAGCCACAAAGTTAATAATTTGTAGTTTCAACTGTCAAGAATTTGGTAGCAGAATGTATGTGAAAGAGATTTAAACATTCTTGTGATCCTAAAACAATTAATTCTTTAGCTCTCTCTTCCATTGTAAAAGTGACAGACAATACAATCCTACAATGGCTCCAGAACCTACATATGAGGAATCTGAGAATGGTATGTCGCCTCCCGGGTGCCAGGGTCAGGGATGTCTCGGATCAAGTCTACACGATTCTTAAGGGGGAGGGTGAGCAACCAGAACTCGTGGCACACATCGGTACCAATGACATAGGTAGGGAAAGGGATGAGGACCTGTAAAGTGAATATAGGGAGTTAGGTTGGAAACCAAAAGGCAGGATGAGCAGAGTTGTACTCTCAGGAATGCTATCAGCACCATGGGCTAGTGAGGCTAGGAACAGAGAGAGAGTGCACCTGAACACGTGGCTGCAGGGCTGGTGTAGGAGGAAGGGCTTCACATATGTGGATCATTGGGATACCTTCTCGGGAAGGTGGGACCTGTATAAGCAGGACAAGTTGCACCTGAACTCGAGGGGTACCAATATCCTTCGTAGGAGGTTTGCTAGAGTTCTTCAGGAGGGTTTAAATTAGTTTGGGAGGGGGATAGGAACTGGAGCTACAGATCAGAGGATGGGGTAGCTGGTGAACAGGTGTGCAAAGAGTGTATGAGGAAAGATAGATAATTGATAGGGCAAAGTATGATGGATTGAAGTGAGTCTATTTTAATGCAGGAAGTGTCAGACATAAGGGTGATGAACTTAGACCATGGATCAATGCTTGGAGCTATGATGTTGTGGCCATTACGGAGACTTGAATATCATAGGGGCAGGAATGGTTGTTGGATGTTCCAGGGTTTAGATGTTTCAAAAGGAATAGGGAGGGAGGTAAAAGAAGTGGAGCAATGGCATTGCTAATCAGGGATAATATGTAGAAAGGTCGTTGAGGAGGGTTTGTCTATTGAGTCATTATGTGTAGAAGTCAAAAACAGAGAAGAAGCAGTCACTTTATAGGGAGTTTTCTATAGACTCCCCAATAGCAACAGAAACACAGCGGGACAGATTAGGAGACAGATTTTAGAATGGTGCAGGAATAACAGGGTTGTTTTCATGGGTGACTTCAACTTTCCTAATTTGATTGGAAACTCCTTAGTGCAAATAGTTTGGATGGAACAGGTTTTGACAGCTGTGTCCAGGAACGATTCCTGACTTAATATGTAGATAGACCAACTCGAGGGTGGCCATGTTGGATTTGGTGCTTGGCAACGAACCAGGTCAGATTTCAGATCTCCCGGTGGGAGAGCATTTCGGTGATAGTCATCACAACTCCTTGACCTTTACTATAGTTATGGAGAGAGACAGAAGCGTAAGGGAAGTATTTGATTGGGGGTGGGGGAATTACAATGTTATTAAGTAGGAACTGTGGAGCATAAATTGGGAGCAGATGTTTTCAGGGAAATGCACAACAGAAATGTGGAAGTTGTTTAGGGAACACTTTCTGCGAGTGCTGGATAGGTTTGTCCCACTGAGGTAAAGAAGGGATGGTAGGGTGAAGGAACCTTGGATGACAAGAGGTGTGGAACATCTAGTCAAGAAGAAGAAGGAAGCTTACTTAAGGTTGAGGAACCAAGTATCAGATAAGGGCTCTAGAGGGCTATAAGGTAGCCAGAAGGAACTGAAGAATGGACTTAGGAGAGCTAGAAGGGGGCATGAAAAAGCTTTGGTTGATAGGATTAAGGAAGACCCCCAAGGCATTCTACACTTATGTGAGGAGTAAGAAGATGGGCAGAGTGAGGGTAGAGCCAATTAGGTATAGTTGAAGGAACTTTTGCCTGGAGTCAGGGAAGTAGCGGAGGTCTTTAATGGACAGTGTGAAACAGGCTAATATGCTTAAACAGGTTGATGTCAAGAAGGAGGATGTGCTGGAAATTTTGAAAGATGTAAAGATAGATCAGCCACCTGAGCCTGTTTTTCCAGCAACACATTTTCAGCTCTGATCTCCAGCATCTGCAGTCCTCACTTTCTCCTCCAGTTAGGATATACTCAAGGTTACTATGGGAAGTGAGGGAAGACATTGCTGCATCTTTGGAAATGATTTTTGCATCCTTACTGTCCACTGGAATAGTACGATGATTGGATAGTGGCAAAAAGGGAATAGGGATAACCCTGGGAATTACAGACCAGTCAGTCTTAGTCTGTGGTGTGCAAATTTTTGGAGAGGATTCTGAGAGTCAGAATTTATGATTATTTGGAAAAGCATAACTTGATTCGATTAGTCAGCATTACTTTGTGAGAGGCAGGTCATGCCTCACAAGTCTTATTGAATTCTTTGTGGATGTGACAATACACATTGATGAAGGTAGTGTAGTGAATGAGGTGTACATGGATTTTAGCAAGGTATTTGATAGGATGCCCCATTGTAGGCTGATATAGAAAATAAGGAGGCATGGGATACGGGGAAATTTGGCTGTCTAGATACAGAATTGACTGGCCCGTATAACACAGAGGATGGTAGTAGATCAAAAATATTCAGCTTGGTGTTCATTGACCAGTGGTGTTCCACAGGGATCTGTTATGGAACCTCTGCTCTTTGTGATTTTTATAAATGACTTGGATGAGGAAGTGGAAGGGTGGGTTAGTAAGTTTGCCGATGACACTAAGGTTGGTGGAAATGTGGATAGTGTGGTAGGCTGTTGTAAGTTGCAATGGGACTTTAGGAGAAAGTGAGGACTGCAGATGCTGGAGATCAGAGCTGAAAATGTGTTGCTGGAAAAGTGCAGCAGGTCAGGCAGCATCCAAGGAGCAGGAGAATCGACATTTTGGGCATGAGCCCTTCTTCAGGAATGAGGAAAGTGTGCCAAGCAGGCTAAGATAAAAGGTAGGGAGGAGGGATTTGGGGGAGAGGCGTTGGAAATGCGATAATTGGAAGGAGGTTAAGGTAAGGTGATAAGGTGAGGGTGATAGGCCGGAGTGGGGGTGGGGGCGGAGAGGTCAGGAAGAAGATTGCAGGTTAGGAAGGTGGTG
>NC_057711.1:127348445-127360482 GCF_004010195.1 Chiloscyllium plagiosum
GGCTGGAGGAAGAGCGCCTCATCTTCTGCCTAGGAACCCTCCAACCACAAGGGATGAACTCAGATTTCTCCAGTTTCCTCATTTCCCCTCCCTCCCAACCCTCAAACTCAGCACCACCTTCCTAACCTGCAATCTTCTTCCTGACCTCTCTGCCCCCACCTCACTCCGGCCTATCACCCTCACCTTATCACCCTCACCTTAACTTCCTTCCACCTATCGCATTTCCAAAGCCCCTCCCCAAGTCCCTCCTCCCTACCTTTTATCTTAGCCTGCTTGGCACACTTTCCTCATTCCTGAAGAAGGGCTCATGCCCGAAACGTCGATTCTCCTGCTCCTTGGATGCTGCGTGACCTGCTGCGCTTTTCCAGCAACACATTTTCAGCTGCAATGGGACTTTAACAGGATGTAGAGCTGGGCTGATAAGTAGCAGATGGAGTTCAATCTGGAAAAATGTGAAGTACATAGAACATAGAACAGTACAGCACAGAACAGGCCCTTCAGCCCACGATGTTGTGCAGACCATTGATCCTCATGTATGCACCCTCAAATTTCTGTGACCATATGCAAGTCCAGCAGTCTCTTAAATGTCCCCAATGACCTTGCTTCCACAACTGCTGCTGGCAATGCATTCCATCCTCTCACAACTCTCTGTGTAAAGAACCTGCCTCTAACATCCCCTCTATACTTTCCTCCAACCAGCTTATGACTGGTTGGACCCCTCTTGTTAGCCATGAGCTGTCAACTATGACCCCTCATGTTCGCCATTTCTTGCCTGGGAAATAGTCTCTGCCTATCAACTCTATCTATGCCCCTCATTATCTTGTATACCTCAATGAGGTCCCCTCTCCTCCTCCTTTTCTCCAATGAAAAAATTCTGAGCTCAGTCAACCTCTCTTCATAAGATAAGCCCTCCAGTCCAGGCAGCATCCTGGTAAACCTCCTCTGAACCCTCTCCAAAGCATCCACATCTTTCCTATAATAGGGCGACCAGAACTGGACGCAGTATTCCAAGTGCGGTCTAACCAAAGTTTTATAGAGCTGCAACAAGATCTCACAACTATTAAACTCAACCCCCCGTTAATGAAAGCCAACACACCGTATGCTTTCTTAACAACCCTGTCCACTTGGGTGGCCATTTTAAGAGATCTATGTACCTGCACACCAAGATCCCTCTGTTCCTCCACACTGCCAAGAATCCTATCCTTAATCCTGTACTCAGCTTTCAAATTCAACCTTCTAAAATGCATCACCTCGCACTTATCCAGGTTGCCACCTCTCAGCCCATCTCTGCATCCTGTCAATGTCCCGCTGCAGCCTACAACAGCCCTCTATACTGTCAACGACACCTCCAACCTTTGTGTCATCTGCAAACTTGCTGACCCATCCTTCAATCCCCTCATCCAAGTCATTAATAAAAATTACAAACAGTAGAGGCCCAAGGACAGAGCCCTGTGGAACACCACTCACCACTGACTTCCAGGCAGAATATTTTCCTTCTACTACCACTCGCTGTCTTCTGTTGACCAGACAATTCTGTATCCAGACAGCTAAGTTCCCCGTATCCCATTCCACCTGACCTCTGAATGAGCCTACCATGGTGATTCATTTTGGAAGGTAAAACTTGAATGCAGATTATAGGGTTAAAGGCAGGACTCTAGGCAGTGTGGAGAAACAGAGGAATCTTGTGGTCCATATCCATAGGTCCCTCAAAGTTGCCACCCAAGTTGATAGGGTTGTTAAGAAGGCATATGGTGTGTTGGCTTTCATTAGCAGGGGGATTGAGTTTAAGAGCCATGAGGTTTTGCTGCAGCTCTATGAAGTCCTGGTGAGGCCACACTTGGAATATTGTGTTCAGTTCTCGTCACCTCATTATAGGAAGGATGTAGAAGCTTTAGAATGAGTGCAGAGGATATTTACCAGGACTGGAGGGCATATCTTATGTAGTAAGGTTGAGGGAGCTGGGGCTTTTCTCATTGGAGAGAAGAAGGATGAGAGGTGACTTGATTGAGGTGTACAAGATGATGAGAGACATAGATAGAGTGGATAGTGAGAGACATTTTCCCAGGGTGGAAATGTCTATCATGAAGGGGCATCATTTTAAAGTGATTGGAGGAAGTTTTAGGAGAGATGTCAGAGGTAGGTTCTTTACACAGAGTGGTGGGCACGTGGAATGCTCTGCCAGCATTGGTAGTAGAGTCAGAGACATTAGGGACTTTTAAGTGACTCTTGGATAGGCAAATGGATGATAGCAAAATGTAGGGTACGTAGGTTAGTTTGATCTTAGAGTAGGATAAAAGGTTGGCACAACAACGAGAGCCAAAGCACCTATACTGTGCTGTTTTGTTCTATGTTCCATGTTCCACGTTAACTGAACTTTTAAATAGAAGAGTGTTGTAGTGCCACCATAAAAAATTTTCAAACATTTTTTAAAAAAATCAATAGATGGAAATTTATGGATTGCAGTCTTGAGTCTGCTATATCCCATTCAATAATGTCTCTGTAAATATTGCTTGATCAGAAAATCAGCACTGTAGTATGAAACAGGTAACCAACTATATTTGAGTTACAGTACTTATCTAATTGCAATACATTAGAACTCTAAGTATCAGCAACATTTCCTGTCTCCCTCCAAAGATAATCAAGTAGAATTCCAGGATATTCATCCAGTGTTAGAACCCAGCTTATTTAATTATGACTATTTACTTTGCAAAGGTGATTTCTGTCCAGTTCCAGCAGCTCAAACTGTTATCCTGTTTCATTGAAAATGTAATCATCTATCTCTGTACCTATCCAGTAACATCTAATTGTGTTTTGAAGCCAAATAACATTTTCATGAGGCAGATTTTTAACAGATCTAATAACTCAAGACCTGACATGCATTAAGCACTGTGGGCCATCAACAGAAATTGTACTCCACGCAATCTGTAATCTCATGGCCTGGCATATTCCCCCACTCAACCATTACCATCAAGCCAGGAGGTCAGCCCAGGTTCAATGGACATTGCAGAAGGCCATGGAGCAGCATTGGACAAGCCTAAAAATAAAGTGTCAACCTGGAAAGCTATCAAATAAGATAATTTGCATGCCAAACAGCATAAGCAGCAAGTGACAGAGAGATCTAAGTGATCTTACACTCAATGGATCAGATCTAAGTCCTGCAGTCATAGAGTCATAGAGATGTACAGCATGGAAATAGACCCTTCAGTCCAACCCGTCCATGCCGACCAGATATCCCAACCCAATCTAGTCCCACCTGCCAGCACCCAGCCCATATCCTTCCAAACCCTTCCTATTCATATACTCATCCAAATGCCTTTTAAATGTTGCAATTGTACCAGCCTCCAACTCTTCCTCTGGCAGCTCATTCCACTCTCTGCGTGAAAAAGTTGCCCCTTAGGTCCCTTTTATATCTTTCCCCTCTCACCATAAACCTATGCCCTCTAGTTCTGGACTCCCTGACCCCAGGGAAAAGACTTGGTCTATTTATCCTATCCATGCCCCTTAACGAGGAGAATGCGGGTAAGTGGAGTTGAAATGCCCATCAGCCATGATTGAATGGCGGAGTGGACTCGATGGGCCGAATGGCCTTACTTCCACTCCTATGTCTTATGATCTTATGGTCTTATTATTTTGTAAACCTCTATAAGGTCACCTCTCAGCCTCTGATGCTCCAGGGAAAACAGCCCCAGCCCGTTCAGCCTCTCCCTGTAGCTCAAATCCTCCAATCCTGGCAACATCCTTATAAATCTTTTCTGAACCCTTTCAAGTTTCACAACATCTTTCCGATAGGAAGGAGACCAGGATTGCATGCAATATTCCAACAGTGGCCCTGCCACATCCAGTCATGAACAGTGGTAGACAATTAAATAACTCACTGAAAGAGGAATCTCCAAAAATACCCCCATCCTCAATGATGAGGAAGCTCAACACACCTGTGCGAAAGATAAGGCGGTAAGCATTTGCGGCCAAATTCAGCAAAAAGTACTGACTGGATGATCCATTGCACCCTCCAATAAGAGAGAATCCAACAACCATCCCTTGATATTCAGTGGTGTTACCATCAAGTTTTTAACATTGACCAGCAGGTCAATTGGATCATCACATAAACACAGTGGTTACAAGGGCACATCAGGGCCTTGGAATACTGTGGTGAGTAACTCACCTCCGAACTCCTCCAAGACTGTCCACTACATACAAGTTAGCAGTCTGATTGAATACTCCCCAATTGCCTAAATGGGTGCAGCTCCAACAAACTCAAAAATCTTGACACCATCCATGACAAAGCAGCCTCACTTGATTCGCACCACTTCCACAAATATCCACCACCACCGATGCTTAGTATCAATAGGGTGCACTATCTACAAAACGTACTGCAGAAATGTATCGAAGATCCTCAGATGTCACCTTCTGTACCCATGGCCACTTCCATCTAGAAGGACAAGGACAGCAGATACATGGGAACAACACAACCTGCAAATTCTCTTTCAAGCCGCTCACTATCCTAACTTGGAAATATATTACTGTTCCTTCAGTGTCATTGAGTCAAAATCCTGGAATTTTGAGAACGTGGACAAGTGATGGCTTGATAGGATTTTCCTAACTTACCTTCCAAACATTAAGTCTGCTGGTGACAGTAATCCTGTATTGGAACATCAGAACAAGAGTAGGCCAATCATCCCCGCAAGCTTGTTCCACCATTTAATGATCTTGGCTGCTCTGTGCTCATGGTCTTTTGGCCATATCGCTTAATACGTTTGCTTAACGAAAACTTATCAGTCTCAAACTTAAATTTAATAACTGATGTCACATCCATTGCTGTTTGTGGAACAGAGTTCCAAACATCTACATCTGAGATAATGAGAGTTCAGGGACAGCATGTTCTGTTAGTGTGAAGGGCAAGGCTGGCAGAAGAAGGGAACATAGAACATAGAACATAGAACATTGAATAGAACAATACAGCGCAGAACACGCCCTTCGGCCCTCGATGTTGCGCCAACCTGTGAACTAATCTAAGCCCATCCCCCTACACTATCCCATCATCATCCATGTGCTTATCTAAGGATTGTTTAAATCTCCCTAATGTGGCTGAGTTAGCTACAGTGGCAGGCACGGCATTCCACACCCTTACCACTCTCTGAGTAAAGAACCTGCCTCTAACATCTGTCTTAAATCTATCACCCCTCAGTTTGCAGCTATGCCCCCTCGTATGAGCAAATGTTATCATCCTAGGAAAAAAACTTTCACTGTCTACCCTATCTAATCATCTTATATGTCTCTATCAAATCCCCTCTTAGCCTTCTTCTTTCCAACGAGAACAGACCCAAGTCTCTCAGCCTTTCCTCATAAGATGTTCCCTCCAGACCAGGCAACATCCTGGTAAGTTTCCTCTGCACCTTTTCCAATGCTTCCACAACCTTCCTGTAATGGGGTGACCAGAACTGTACACAATATTCCAAATGAGGCCGCACCAGCATTTTGTACAGTTGCAGCATGACATTACAGCTCCGGAACTCAATCCCTCCACCAATAAAACCTAACACACCATATGCCTTCTTAACAGCACTATCAACCAGGGATCTATGTACATGGACTCCAAGATCTCTCTGCACATCCACGCTAGCAAGAATCTTTCCATTGACCTAGTATTCTACCTTCCTATTATTCTTCCTAAAGTGAATCACCTCACATTTATCTGCATTGAACTCCATTTGCCATCTCTTCAGCCCAATTCTGCAGTTTATCCAAGTCCCCCTGCAACCTGCAACATTCTTCCAAACTGTCCACCACTCCACTAACCTTAGTGTCATCTGCAAACTTATTAACCCATCCACCTATGCCTGCATCCAGGTCATTTATAAAAATGACTAACAGCAATGGTCCCAAAACAGATCCTGGTTGCACACCACTAGTAACCATACTCCAGGCTGAATATTTTCCATCAACCACCACTCACTGCCTTCTTACAGAAAGCTAGTTTCTAATCCAAACTGCTAAATCATCCTCAATTCCATGCCTCTGCATTTTCTCCAACAGCCTACCATGTGGAACCTTATCAAAAGCCTTATTGAAGTCCATGTTCACCACGTCAACTGCCCTCCCCTCATCCATATGTTTGGTCACCTTCTCAAAAATCTCTATGAGGTTTGTGAGACATGACCTCCCCTTGACAAAACCATGTCGGACCATCTGCAATCAAATTGTTGCTTGCTACTTGATTAGAAATCCTATCTCTTATAATCCTTTCCAAAACCTTTCCTACAACACACATAAGGCTCACTGGTCTATAATTACCTGGGTCATCTCTACTGCCCTTCTTGAACAAGGGCACAACATTTGCAATCCTCCAGTCCTCTGGTACTAAACCTGTAGACAATGACGACGCAAAGATCAAAACCAAAGTCTCCAACCCTCCTTCCTAGCTACCCAGAGAATCCTTGGATAAATCCCATCTGGCCCAAAGCACTTGTCTAATTTCATTCCTTCTATAATTGATAATACCTCCTCCTTACTAACCTCAATCCTTTCTAGTCTGATATCTCGTATCTCATTCTTCTCCTCTACAATATTCTCCTTTTCCTGAGTGAAAACCAATGAGAAATATTTGTTTAGCACCTGTCTGATTTCACAGGGTCCACACATAACTTCCCACTTCTGTCTTTGACTGGCCCTATTCCTACCCTAATCATCCTTTTATTCCTCACATACCTATAGAAGGCTTTAGAGTTCTCCTTTATTCTAAAGACTGCTCATGTCCTCTCGTTGCTCTTCTTAATTCTCTCTTTAAATCTTTCCTAGCTACTGTGTAACTCTCCATCGCCTCACTTGAACCATCTCGTCTCATTGTCACATAAGCCTCTTTCTTCCACTTAATAGGAGATACAATTTCTATTGTAAACCATGGTTCCCTTACCTTATCATTTCCTTCCTGCCAGCACATTCCTGTGACCATGAAATCTTATCCATGCCCTCCCTACTCTCATCCTCCTGTGTACTGGAAGTACACCGCAGGTTATCATCCCCCTGCTGAGCTCATTTAAACCCACCTGTATAGCACCAGGAAATTTCCCACGCGGGATATTAGTGCACCTCTGGTTCAAGTGAAGATTGTCCTGTTTGTAGAGGTCCCACCTTCCCCAGAATAAGCCCCAATTCTCCATGTGCCTGAAACCCTCCCTCCTGCACCATCCTTGCAGCCATGTGTTTAGGTGATATCTCTCCCTATCTCTTGCATCGCTATCACATGGCACGGGTAACAAACCAGAGATAACAACTCTGTTTGTTCTAGCTCTCAGCTTCCACGCTAGCTCCCTGAAATCCTGCCTTACACCCCCATCCCTCTTTCTACCTATGTTGTTGGTACCTATGTGGACCACGACTTGGAGCTGGTCACTCTCTCCCTTCAGGACCCCAAGGATATGATCCAAAACATTATGGACACTGGCACCTGAGAGGTAACACGTTCATTCATGAGACGCATTCATTCCGAACAAACCTTCTATCTGAGCCTCTAATTATCGAGTCCCCAGTGACTAACACTCTCCTCCTTTCCCTCCTTCCCTTCTGTGCCAGAGACCTGCACCCACTGCATGCCCCTGGTAAGTCACTCCCCCCCCCCCAAACAGTATCCAAAACGGTATACTTGTTTTTCAGGGGAATGACCACAGGGGATCCCTACACTGACTGTATTTTCCTCTGCCTCCCTAATGATCCGAAGTTCATCCAGTTCCTGCTCCAGTTCCCTAAAGCTGTCTTGGAGGCATGAGAGTTGGGTGCATATCCTGCAGATGTACTTGGATGGGACACTAATGGCGTCCCCCACCTCAAACATCATGCAGAAGGAACATTCCTCTTCCTGCACCACCATCCCTGCTAGTCCCCTTATCAGAAAGTAAAAAAGAGAAGCTTACCTGATGTGTCCCTGCTGTTTAAGGTAAGAGGAGGCGTTTGGGTGGGAGGCCCTACAAAGGTAGAGTCTTAGGTTTAGAAAACACTCACTTATATAATTGAGGGGAAAAAAGTTCCTCCTTTCCCAGAATCCACTGCTCTCCCATGTCAGATGTAAAGACTCAAATCAGTAACTCACCACTCCTGCCTTTCGTGCTGCTGCTGAAAAACAAAAAAATCAGAACAGAGAAAACAAAAAAACAGAACACTGGATGCCAAGAAATATTGAGGCTCTGGTCAAGAAAAAGGAGACATGTGTCAGGTATAGAGAGCTGAAATTGAGTGAATCCCTTGAGGCGTATAGGGGTACAGGAGTACATTTAAGAAGGAAATCAGGAGGGCAAAAAGGGGACATGCGTTAACTTTGGCAAGTAAGGTTAAGGAGAATCCAAAGAGATTCTACAAGTACATTAAGGGAAAAAAAGTAACTAGGGACAGAATAAGGCCACTTAAAGATCAATGAAGTCATCCATGTGTGAAACCACAGGAAATGGGTGAGATACTAAATGAATATTTCTTTTCAGTATTTAATGTGGAGAATGATATGGAAGCTAGAGACCTTGGGAAGTAAGTAGTGATGTCTTAAAAACAGTCCACATTACTAAAGAGGTGGTGCCAGAGGAATTAAAATGCATAAAGGTAGATAACTCCCAGGGATCTGATAACCCAGGATGTTGTGGGAAGCTAGAGATGAAATTGCGGGGCTCCTTGCAGAGATATTGTATCATCAATAGCCACAGGTTAGGGTTGCAAGACTGGAAGGTGGCTAATGTTATGCCATTATTTAAGAAAGACTACAAGAAAAAAAACAGGGAACTATAGACTGATAAGCCTAATGTCATTGATGGATAAGTTATTGGAGAGGATTCTGGAAGACAGGATCTACATGCATTTAGAATGTTAAGGACTGATTAGGAATAGTCAGCATGGTTTTGAGCATGGAAACGTGTCTCACAAATTTATTGAGATGTTTTTGAAAACTTGACCAAGAAGACAGATGAAGGCAGAGTTCTTTTTTCTTCTCTTTTGTATTTTATTCCTTCTTCTCTCTTCTTTCTCCTCTTGGCCATATACAGCTAACCTCAGACTCAGCCCAGACCCAGTGAAGTGGCCTCCTGGTCTGTCGGGGGTACCACTTGGCCTGGCATGGCAGCATCCAGTCTGGTGCAGTGGCCTCCTGGCACAGCCCAACATGGTGGTCTCTTGGCGTGGCATTGTGGTTTTTCACCTAGCGTGGTGGACTCTTGGCCCATGTGGTGATCTTTCAGCGGTACATGGCAGTCTCTTGGACCAGTGTGGCCTCAGCATGGACTTCTGGTCTCAAGATGATTCCTTGAGATGATGCCTCAAAGTGCAGTCCCTCCATGGCTAAGCATTTAAGAAAAACTATAATGTTTGAACTTTCACCTTTATTTCTTTATTTTCTACTTAAAACTAAAAAGGTCTCAAGAAGGTGACAAAACAGGTGGATGAAGGTAAGGCGGTTGATGTGGTGCATGTGGACTTCAGTAAGACATTTGATAAGGTTCCACACGATAGGCTATTGCACAAAATACAGAGTTTCAGGATTGAGGGTGATTTAGCGGTTTGGACCAGAAATTGGCTCGCTGAAAGAAGACAGAGGGTGGTAGTTGATGGGAAATGTTCATCCTGGAGCTCAGTTACCAGTGGTGTGCTGCAAGGATCTGCTTTGGGGCCACTGCTGTTTGTCATTTTTATACATAATCTGGAGGTGGGCGAAGAAGGATGAGTTAGAAGAATGTTGTGGGTTACAGAGGGACATAGATAAGTTGCAGAGCTGGGCTGAGAAGTGGCAAATGGAGTTTAATGTGGAAAAGTGTGAGGTAGTTCACTTTGGAAGAAGTAACAGGAATGCAGAGTACTGGGCTAATGGTAAGATTCTTGGTAGTGTAGATGAACAGAGATCTCGGTGTCCAGGTGCATAATTCCCTGAAAGTTGCCACCCAGGTTGATAGGGTTATTAAGAAGGCATATGGTGTGTTGGCATTTATTGGTAGTTGGATTGATTTTTGGAGCCGCGAGGTCATGCTTCAGCTGTACAAGACAGTGGTAAGGCTGCACCTGGAGTATTGCATGCAGTTCTGGTCACCGGATTATAGGAAAGATGTGGAAGCTTTAGAAAGGGTTCAAAGGACATGAGGATGTTGCCTGGTATGGGAGAAAGGTCTTACGAGGAAAGGTTGAGGGAACTGAGGTTGTTTTCGTTAGAGAGAAGAACATAGAACATAGAACATAGAAGAATACAGCGCAGTACAGGCCCTTGGGCCCTCGATGT
Source organism: Chiloscyllium plagiosum (assembly GCF_004010195.1). NCBI lineage: Eukaryota > Metazoa > Chordata > Chondrichthyes > Orectolobiformes > Hemiscylliidae > Chiloscyllium > Chiloscyllium plagiosum. Next base: position 127,358,686 of record NC_057711.1, read on the forward strand.
TGCGCCGATCCAAGCCCACCTAAACTACACTAACCCACTATCCTCCATATACCTATCCAATGCCCTCTTAAATGCCCATAAAGAGGGAGAGTCCACCACTGTTACTGGCAGGGCATTCCATGAACTAACGACTCGCTGAGTGAAGAACCTACCCCTAACATCAGTCCTATATCTACCCCCCCTTAATTTAAAGCTATGCCCCCTTGTAATACCCGACTCAATACGCGGGAAAAGGTTCATACTGTCGACCCTATCTAACCCCCTAACCATCCCAAGTTGTCTTTGAGAACGTAGGGGTAAGCTGCCTTCTTGAACTACATTAAAAGTCGCACAACACCAGGTTATAGTCAAAGAGGTTTATTTGGAAGCATTAGCTTTTGGAGCGCTGCTCCTTCATTAGGTAGCTCATCAGGAGCAATGCTCTAAAAGCGAGTACTTCCAAATAAACCTGTTGGACTATAACCTGGTGCTGTGTGATTTTTAACTTTGTCCAACCAGTCTGGACTTGTTAAATACATATTAAACAGGTCTGCTAAACTTATTGTCAAAACAGTACTTCCATGAAACTGCATGAATGAATGAAACTCACACTAGCAAATAGTAAACAAATCACATGAGCCAGCTGCAGTAATCAGTTTAATATCCATTATTCTTCTATTACATCAATATACAATTTCTGACTTATTTAGAGCATATAGAACGAGTATTTTTACTAACATTGAAAAGATAAAAGGACTACCACCTCTTAATTATGCAAGCTCAGACCCGCCAGACAATCTAATACCATCAGAAGTGACAACCACTATTTAACAAATGTTAAACCATCTCCTGTTTCCCCAAGATAGAAGTCATGTGACCCTTTGTGTACAACAGATAAAACAATGCATCATCATAGTGATAGAATTTTCATGTACATAAGAATAGGCCACTATAATAACTTTACTTCAGGATTCCATTGTTGCCTTGAACTGTATTATGGTGGTTGCTGAATAAAGTTGAGAGTGTGGTGCTGGTAAAGTACAGCAAGTCAGGCAGCATCTGAGGAGCAGGAGAATTGATGTTTTGGTTAAGAGCCTTTCATCAGGAATGAGGCTTGTGAGCTGAGGGGATGGAGAGATAAATGGGAGGGAATGTAGCCGAGAGTGCAATAGGTAGATGGAGGTAAGGGTAATGGTGATAGGTCGGAGAGGAAGGTGGAGTGGATAGGTGGGAAGGAAGATGGACAGGTAGGACAGGTAATGAGGGTGGTGCCGAGTTGGGAAGGTTGGAACTGGATTAAAGTGGTGTGAGAGGAAATAAGGAAACTGGTGAAACCCACATTGATGCCATGTGGTTGGAGGGTCCTGAGGCGGAAGATGAGGCGTTCTTCCTCCAGGCGTTGGGTGGTAAGTGAGTGGTGATGGTGGGGGCCCAGGACCTGCATGTCCTTGGCGGAGCAGCAGGCAGAGTTGAAATGTTCGGCTATGGGGCGGTAGGATTGATTGGAGCATGTGTCCAGGAGATGTTCAATAAAGCGCTCTGCAAATAGGCGTCCTCTCTCCCCAATGTAGGGGAGACCGTATCGGGAGCAACGGATACAGTGAATGACGTGGAAATGCAGATAAAACTTGCACAGAATTCCCTTCATGTGGTGGGGAGGTTCAGAGAAGATTCATGAGAATGGTCCCAGGGTGAAAATTTGAACATATGAGGACCGTTTTCGGACTTTGAGTTTATTCTTGATGGAGCTTAGAAGGTTGAGGGGAAGGTTAAGGGAACACTTAGAATATTGAATGACCTGGACACAGTAGATGTTGG
>NC_057711.1:127361863-127398117 GCF_004010195.1 Chiloscyllium plagiosum
CATGCCCCTGCCGAGTTAGTTTAAACCCCCCCCAAGAGCACTAGCAAACCTCCCCCCCCACCCTCCCAGGGTACAGCACACCCCCACTGACTTAATCGAGATGTATAAGATAATCAGAGGGTTAGATAGGGTACACAGTGAGAGCCTTTTTCCTTGGATGGACAAGGCTAACACGAGGGTACATAGTTTTAATTTAAGCGGTGATAGATTTAGGAGAGATATCAGGAGTAGTGCCTTCACTCAGAGAATAGTAGAGGCATGTAATGGACTGACTGCAAAAGTAGTAGACTTGTCGACGTTAAGGACATTTATACGGGCATTGGACATACATATGGATAACAATGGAATGGTGTAGGTTAGATGGACATCAGATTAATTTCACAGGTTGGCGCAACATCGAGGACCTGTACTGTGCTGTAATGTAATGTTCTACATGTCTCCAATGTGTAACTTTTCAAATAGAATCCCTATAGCTTGGCAACAGCCCTTTGGCCCAACAAGTCCACATCAACCCTCCGAAGAGTAACCCAACCAGACCCATTCCCCCAACCAATATTTACCCCTGATTAATGCATCTAACTACACATCCCAGAACACTGGGTAATTTAGAATAGCCAATTCACCTAACCTGCACATCTTTGGACTGTGGGAGGAAACCAGAGCACCCAGACGAAACTCTGACAGACACAGGGAGAATGTGTAACATTACTTAGCATGTTTTACACTTTACTATAATTACTGCAATGTTGAACGTTTAACTTTGTTCTTTCTATCTATTTTGTTCTTAAGATTCTGTACCTCGGTATTTGTTCCTAAGCTGGAGCCTTGTGTAGTGACATTGTATACTTTTCACTGTACTCCTGCACTTTGAACTTGAGTACACATGAAAATAAAATGAAAAATCAAAATCAAGATAAAAAATCAATGGTAGATATTGTCTACATGAATTTTAGCAAGGCCTTCGACAAGGTACTGTCTGGTCAACTGGTCAGTAAGGTTAAATCACATGGGATCCAAGGAGAGTGAGCTAAGTGGATACAAAGTTGATTTGATGGTAGGAGACAGAGTATGATGGTAGAGGGTTGTTTTTCATACTGGAGGTCCGTGACCAAGCAGTGTGCTTCAAGAATGGGTACATGTTGTTATTTATATAAGCATTTTGAATGACAGTATAGCAGCCATGGTTGGTATGGTTGTGGATGACACCAAAATTGGTGGTTTGGTGGATAGTGAAGAAGGTTATCCAAGATCAAATAGGCCAATGGGCTGAGGAATGGTAGATGGAGTTTATATCAGATAAATGCATGGTGTTGCATTTTTGTAAGAAAAACCAAGGCAGGACTTCACACAGTTATGCACACAGTTAATGGTAGGGCCCCGGTGTGTGGTCAAACAGAGAGACCAAGAGTACAGGTATATTGTTCCTTGAAAGTGAAGTCAGAGGTAAACAGGGTGGTGAAGAAGGTGTTTGGCATACTTGCCTTCATCAGTCAGAGCATTGAATAAAGGAGTTGGAGCAGCGTGTTACAGCTGGACAAGACATTAGTAACACTGGCCATAATTGGAGTAGAGTTAATTCTCTTGTAAGGTGCGTTTATAAAACATAATTTGTCTATAATGCGATTTGAGAATTGTCGACTTTATCTTTATGAAGTGAACTTCTGTTAGCTGTGATGTGATTCTCACTCCCAGCACTAGGTGTCGCGGTGTGTAGTGGACTGGACTCCGCATTGGCATCATGTGATCATTCGGATCATGTGCTTTCTCTTGAAGAGCTTTGGAAAAGATATTGTGAAATGTTTGTGCTAGTGGACTTGGAAAAGCATCATGAAAATGTCTCTACAGCCTGAGGACAAGAAGTTGGGAGCAGTCTGTTAATTTAGAAACATAAAGAGTTTCTTTAAGTTGAAATTTCACTGGAATTGACTAACAGTAAAAGGACAGTGCTGAGGACCAGTTTGAAACTTGGCTTTGTATTAAGGGCTTTCTATCTCTTTTTATTTAAGAAACATGTTCAAATGTTAAAGAATATCTGCAGACTCATGTGAATCTGTCTCAGTGACTAATCACCATGGTAACCATCTGCAAAACATTACCAGTACAAGAGCTTGGACATGGTCAGTCAGCTACTCAGGGTGGTCAGAGTCAGGAAACTCTATAAATGGTGGATGAAGGAGAGAGAGGTGGGTGGTACTCTGTTACTTTTGGTGCATGTGTGGAGATGTCCTGAGGGGGTGAGTAGGCTGTGCAGAAGAGATTCAGGGTTAGTCAGTATCAGATGTTGGCGGGGATGAGAGTGAGTGGGAAGATGTTGCAGGAATTGGTGGGTACAGTAGCAGAGAGAATGAGTGTGAAGTATCAATGAGAAGATGGTGGCACTTTCACTGGCAGAGTGGAGATGGCCATCGATCCTCTTCCTACATTCTGTGCATGTCTTCAAATGGCTGAGACTGCACTGACCTGGATAGTAACCCTGGTCCAGGTTGGTGTGGTTCTAGTAGAATGGCATTCTCTGTTGGCCTGGGAGAAAAGGACAATCTGCCTCTGCATCACCCCATTCCCAACAGCAGCCATCTCCATGTCCCTAGGAGAAAGTGAGGACTGCAGATGCTGGAGATCAGAGCTTAAAAATGTGTTACTGGAAAAGCGCAGCAGGTCAGGCAGCATCCAAGGAGAAGGAGCATCGACGTTTCGGGCATAAGCCCTTCTTCAGGAATGAGGATGGTGTGCCAAGCAGGCTAAGATAAAAGGTAGGGAGGAGGGACTTGGGGGAGGTGCATTGGGAATGCGACAGGTGGAAGGAGGTTAAAGTGAGGGTGATAGGCCGGAGAGGGGGTGGGGCGGAGAGGTCGGGACGAAGATTGCAGGTCCAGAAGGCGGTGCTGAGTCTGAGGGTTGGGACTGAGAAAAGGTGGGGGGAGGGGAAATGAGGAAGCTGGAGAAATCTGTATTCATCCCTTGTGGTTGGAGGGTTCCTAGGCGGAAGATGAGTCGCTCTTCCTCCAGGTGTCGTGTTGCCATGGTCTGGCGATGGAGGAAGCCAAGGACCGGCATGTCCTTGGCAGAGTGGGAGGGGGAATTAAAGTGTTCAGCCATGGGGCGGTTGGGTTGGTTGGTGCAGGTGTCCCAGAGGTGTTCTCTGAAACGTTCCGCAAGTAGGCGGCCTGTCTCCCCAATGTATAGGAGGCCACATCGGGTGCAGCAGATGCAGTAAATGATGTGGAGGGGAAATTGCGGTCTTTGAAGAAGGAGGCCATCTGGGTTATTCGGTTTTGGAATTGGTCTTCCTAAGAGCAGATGCGGCGAAGGCAAAGGAATTGGGAATATGGGATAGCGTTTTTACAGGGGGCAGGGTGGGAAGAGGTGTAATCTAAGTAGCTTGGGAGTCAGTCGGTTTATAGTATACGTTCGTGATGAGTCGGTCGTCCGAGATAGAGATGGAGAGGTCTAGGAAGGGGAGGGAGGAGTCTGAGACGGTCCAGGTAAATTTGAGGTCGGGGTGGAAGATGTTGTAAAGTGGATGAACTGTTCAACCTCCTCGTGGGAGCACGAGGTAGCGCCGATACAGTCATCAATGTAGCGGAGGAAAAGGTGGGGGGGTGGTGCCAGTGTAGCTGCGGAAGATGGACTGTTCCACATATCCTACGAAGAGGCAGGCATAGCTGGGGCCCATGTGGGTGCCCATGGCTACTCCTTTGGTTTGGAGGAAGTGGGAGGATTGGAAGGAGAAGTTGTTGAGAGTGAGAACCAGTGGGACACCCGCACCAACCGCCCGGTGGCTGAACACTTTAATTCCCCCTCCCACTCTGCCAAGGACATGCAGGTCCTTGGACTCCTCCATCGCCAGACCATGGCAACAGGACGCCTGGAGGAAGAGCGACTCATCTTCCGCCCAGGAGCCCTCCAACCACAAGGGATGAATACAGATTACTCCAGCTTCCTCATTTCCCCTCCCCCCACCTTTTCTCAGTCCCAACCCTCAGAATCAGCACCACCTTCTTGACCTGCAATCTTCTTCCTGACCTCTCCGCCCCACCCCCTCTCTGGTCTATCACCCTCACCTTAAGCTCCTTCCACCTAACGCATTCCCAACACCCCTCCCCCAAGTCCCTCCTCCCTACCTTTTATCTTAGCCTGCTTGGCACACCATCCTCATTCCTGAAGAAGGGCTTATGCCCGAAACGTCGATTCTCCTTCTCCTTGGATGCTGCCTGACCTGCTGCGCTTTTCCATCTCCATGTCCCTGCCAACAAAGAAAGACACCAATTTTCAATTGTCTGCCACATCTAGGGCAATGTCAGGAACCATGCAGGGCAGTTCCAGACTGACAGCTCTTGTCTGGGTGCAGTATATCTTTTTTAAAGATAGTGCTGCACCACATATGTTGGGTAATTTCTGGATTAGTGGGTTTTGAGAAGATTTGTAGCTCACATTGAGGTTCTGGATGTTAGTTTGCTCACTGAGCTAGAAGGCTTGTTTTCAGACATTTCGCCACCATGCTGGGTAACATAATCAGTGAGCCTCAATTAAAGCACTGGTGGTATGGTCCGCTTTTTATTTATGTGTTGAAGTTTCCTTGGGTTGGTGATGTCATTTCCTGTTCTTTTTCTCAGAAGGTCGTAAAGTAGGCCATACCAACATTTCGTTTTCAGAGGTTTCATCACCATGCTGGGTAACATAATCAGTGAGCCTCAATTAAAGCACTGGTGGTATGGTCCGCTTTTTATTTATGTGTTGAAGTTTCCTTGGGTTGGTGATGTCATTTCCTATTCTTTTTCTCAGAAGGTCGTAAAGTAGGCCATACCAACAGTGCTTCACTGGAGGCCCCGTGATGATGTTACCCAGCATGGTGATGAAACCTCTGAAAACGAAACGTGCAGCTCAGCGAGCAAGCGTACATCCAATTTTGGGATATCCAGGAAGTAGTGAGATGTTTAGGAAATGGCAAATGTTATCAGGTGCTAGAATGTGAGAGGGGCACCAAAGGATGGAGTATATAATAAATCAGGTGGATTTTGTAAAATAAAATGATAGACGTCCTCAAGCATCATGATGTGAAACTCTATGAAAAACTTGACAAAACTGACACTTTGTGAAAGAAATTAAGATTCAGCCCTTGATCTATCGAGTCGGCTTTCATTCTGGGATCTGACATTGGATGGGATGAGACGACTGACTGGAATGTAGTGCAGCCAGCAGGTATAGATGCCAGTGAGGAGTAATCAGTTGAAGATTCTGATGAATTATACTATACAGTGCCACACAACATTTCAATTACAACCGGTCAAAATTTACTTAAACTGTGTTATCATTTGTGTTAGGCAAACCACTATTTTTGTTTTGATTTATACTGATATTTTTGGTGGTTCACCCCAACCCTGTTTTTCCCACATGCTCCATTATTTCTATTGCATGATTTTCTACACCATGGTGTTGCACAGGAACAAAACTTAAAGAAGAGCCACCGATATTGCCTTCTTAAACTTACTCTATGTGCCAGGATTCACTGTACTCTGGGATAGTGAATTCCACTGATTCAAGATCTTTAGAGAAAAATAATTAGGGACATTTAAGCAACTCTTGGATAGGAACATGGAAGATACTACAATGAAGGGTATATAGATTAGTCTGATGTTAGAGTAGGATAAAAGGCTGACACAACATCAAGGGCCAAAGGGTGCTGTACTGTTAGACAAAGAGAACAAAGAAAATTTACAGCCCAGGCACAGGCCCTTCGGCCCACCAAGCCTGAGCTGATCCAAATGTACTGTCTAAACCTGTCGGTCAATTCCTAAGCATCTGTATCCCTCTGCTCCCCACCTACTCATGCATCTTAAATGAATCTACTGTGCCTGCCTCTACCACCTCTGCTATGTTCTATGTATTTGTCATTATCTCTGTTTTAAATCTATTACCCCTTATCCTAAGACTATGACCTCTCACTCTAGATTACAGTTCAGAATCAATCTCTGCCCAGAGTCAATGTTACCACCCATAAGCCCATTGTTAATGAAGCCCAGTCCCTCAAAATGAGCCTGGCTTCCAGCTAGATTATCAGGCAACTGCCCTGCTTACTCCACTCTCCTGGCACTTGGGAAAAGACCTTGGCTATTCATCTTATCTCTACTCTGCATGATTTTATACATCTCTATGAGACTCCTAGGCTCCAGTGAAAATGTCCCAGACTCTCCAGCCTCTCCTTATAAATGAAACTTCCAGTCTCAGTAACATGTTTGTAAATCGTATTTGCAAATTTTCCAGTTTAAAAATGGAGAGGTGATGTACCAGAGGTAATATCATTTACTGTTGGTCCAGAGACCTAGGCAATGTTCTGGAGACCCTGGTTTGAATCCCATCACAGCAGCTGGTAAAACTTGAATTTATTGTAAATCTGGAATTAAGAGTCTGATTATGACCAGATGCATAAGTCTCACCCCATATTTGAGCTCCTGCTCTTCAGCACACTCATCAAATTCTCCAGTTCATACTTGAGTACAAAAACTTCATGCTTTCCACTCCTGGCCAATCATTTGCCAGCCACACCTTTTCCACATTAGCTGAGGTCACTCTTCCCTGCTTCTGTTTTGGGAAATCTCCTGCAAGACATTCACCTTCGTCCTAAAGTGTGAGGCCCACAACTAGACACAGCACTCCAGCTGGACCTGAACCAGTGACATCAATAACTACCTTGCTTTGCACTTTATCCCTCTATTCACAAAACCGAGCATCTAATGGCAGCCAGTGACCATTGGAGTTCTGCAGGGGCCAGTGTTAGGATCATAACTATTCATGTTATAGATGAGAGATCTGGACAAAGCAACTAAGGTTGTCGTCGCTAGGTTTACAGGTGATATAAAAGATAGGTACAGGGACAGGTACTGTTGAGGAAACAGAGAGGCTACAGAAGGATGTAGACAGGCTAAGAGAGTGTGCAAAGAAGTGGCAGATGAAATATAATGTGATGATGTTATGGACTTTGATAGGAAGCATAGAGGCATAGGTTATTTTCTAAATGTGAAAAGGCTTTGGAAATCTGAACCAGAAAGGGACTGAACAGATCGAGTTCAGGATAACATGCAGATTCAGTCATTGAATTGAATTAAATTTAATTTATTGTCAACTCTACCAAGGCACAGTGAAAAGCTTTGTCTTGCGAGCAATACAGGCAGATCACAGAGTTAAATAGCATAGATAAGTAAATAATAGGTAAACAGCAGCAAAAACAAAAACACAGGTACAGGTGAATGCTAAGAGTTTGAGAGTCCATTCAGTATTCTAACAACAGTAGGGTAGAAACTGTTGGGGTTTCAAAACCAGCTGGTGCATGTTCAGGCTTCTGTACCTTCTCCCTGATGGTAGAGGTTATAGGAAACAATGCCAGGATTGAATGGATCTTTGAGAATGCTGGTGGCCTTTCCTTGACAGCGGGCCTGGTAGATGGATTCTATAGATGGCAGGTTGGCCGTTGTGATTGTCTGGGTCGAGTCCACCACTCTCTGTAACCGTCTCCGATCTTGAATGGTACAGTTGCCATACCAGGTAGTGATACATCCAGACAGAATGCTCTCGATGGCGCACCTATAAAAGTTGGCAAGGGTATTCGCCGTAATGCCAAACTTTCTCAGCTGCCTGAGGAAGAAGAGAAGTTGTTAGGGCTTTGTAACCAGTGCATCCACATGAAGAGTCCAAGAAGGTTTGTTGTGAATGACCACTCCCAGGAGCTTGACACTCTCTACTCGTTCCACCTCTGTGCTGTTAATGTGGAGGGGGGCATGAGTAACATCCTGCTGAAAGTCAATAATGAGTTCCTTGGTTTTGCCAGCATTGAGAGCAAGGTTGTTCTCAGTGCACCATTTTCCAGGTCTTCCACTTCCTGTCGGCAGTCTGTTTTGTCACCATCTGAGATTCGACCAACTGTGGTGGTATCATCAGTGAACTTGTAAATGGCATTAGTCTGGTATTTGGCGATGCAGTCATGGGTATACAGTGAGTGCAGTAGGGGGCTGAGTACGCACCCCTGGGGGGCTCCAGTGTTGAGTGTTAGTGAGTATGAAATATTGTCCCCAATCTTCACTGATTGTGGCCTGTGGGTCAGGAAACTGAGGATCCAGTTGCAAAGAGCGGGGCTTAGTCCAAGATCACTCAGTTTAGTAATCAGTCTCGAAGTGATAATAGCGTTGAAGGTTGAACCGTAGTCAATGAGTACGATATTTACAAGCTGTTCTTGGTGTCAAGGTGTTCCACGGAGAAGTGAAGGGTAAGTGATATGGCATCTGACATGGATTTGTTGGTCTGATAGGCAAATTGGAGTGGGGCAAGAGTAGTGAGGAGGCTGGAGTTGATTAATGACATGACCAGCCTTTAAAAGCACTTCATGACCACTGAAGTTAGGGCCACTGGGCGGTAGTCATTGAGACATGCTGCATGAGCCTTCTTAGGCACAGGGATGATGTTGGCCCTCTTGAAACAGGCAGGGACAGTAGCCTGCTGCAGGGAGAGGTTGTAAATATCTGAGAAGACCTCTGCCAGTTGATCTGCACATGCTCTGAGTGCATGGCCTGGTACTCCATCTGGTCCCATTGCTTTCCTGGAATCACATGAAGGAAAACTGATCTGACTCTGATGCAGTGACTGTTGGGATAGGTTCGTCAGGACTTGTCAGAATAGGTGTTGCCTCTCTGCCAAAATTCTGCTCAAAGCCAGCATAGATAGCATTAAGATGATCTGGGAGGGACGTCTCATCATCTGCTATCTTGCACTGTCTCTTTTTAGAACCTGTGATGTCATTCAGTCCTTGCTATAGTCACCGGGTGTCTGTCTGGGTCTCTAGTTTGGATCAGTATTGGTCCTTGGCTGTCTTAATGGCCCTGCAAAGGTCATTCTTGGATTCCTTATATTTGAGTTGGTCTCCTGATCTGAAGGCCTCATGCCTGGTTTTTAGCAGGTTCTGTATGTTCTGGTTCATCCAGGGTTTCCTGTTGGGGAACACCCGGATTGACTTCCTCAGTATGCAGTCCTCCACACATTTGCTGATGAAGTTTGTGCTGATGGTGGTGGTGTACTTGTCCAAGGCACCTGTGGACTGTTTGAACACAGCCCAATCAGCCAATTTCAGACAGTTAGGAAGACCAATGCAACATCAATATTCATTTTGAGAGAGCTAGAATGAAAAAGCAGAGCTACACTTCTGAGGCTGCATAAGGCTCCGGTCAGACAACATTCGGAATATTGTAATTTAGGCCCTGTATTGAAGGAAGGATGTGCTGGCCTTGGATGATGTCCAGACTCGAAACATGTGGCGCTGGAAAAGCACAGCAGGTCAGACAGCATCTGAGGGGCAGGAGTGTCAACATTTCGGGCATAAGCCCTCGTTCAGGAATTTTGGGTGAAGGGGCTGAGAGATAAATAGGAGGGTGAGGGGAAGATAGCTCGGAAGGTGATAGGTAGATACAGTTGGGGGTGATGGTGATAGATTGGAGGGGTGGCTGGAGTGGATAGGTGGGAAGGAAGATGGACAGGTAGGACAATTCAAGAGGGCAGTGCTGAACTGGAGGGTTGGATCTGGGATGGGTTGTGGGAAGGGGAGATAAGGAAACTGTTGAAGGCGACGTTGATGCCGTGTGAGTGAAGGGTCTGATGGCAGAAGTTGAGATGTTCTTCCTCCAGTCATTGAGTGGCTTGGATTTGGCAGTGGGGGATGTCCAGGACTTGCATGTCCTTGGCGAAGTGGGGGGGGGGGAGTTGAAGTGATTGGCTATAGGGCGGTGGGGTTGTTGGTGCATGTGTCCCAAAGATGTTCCCTGACACGTTCTGAGAGTTGGCATCCTGTCTCCCCAGTGTAGAGGTAAGTTTCCCATTTAAATACTTACCTTGTGGAATCAACGGCCTCCATCTTCCAGTCGCAGTGGAAGCGATGAGAGTGAGGAGCTGAGTGTGAGCAGTCGAATTGTGCTCTGGGAAGGTGAGTGAACTAATATATTTGGGCAGCAGCTAAACCTGAGACAATATATGTGTAGTGTCTTCCACCCACCCTGCTGCTCTGATGAATAAAAAGACTTTGTGGTGTGTTAATAAGATTAGGATTTTCGTTTTCCTTTTTATCGTGTGCTAGTCATAGTGGGATTGGTAAAACATCTTTATTTCATTTATCTCTTATTTGATATTATAGTTTGACTAAGCTAAGCTTAACAGTAAAAATGGCAGGAGATCCTAGACCCATGTTATGCTCCCCTTGCTCAATGTGGGAGCTCAGGGATCCGGCTGATGTCTCGGACTCCTTCATGTGCAGGAAGTGTGCCCAGCTGCAGCTCTTGTTAGACTGCATAATGGCTCTGGAGCTGCAGATGGACTCACTGTGGAGTATCTGTGATGCTGAGGATGTCGTGGATAGCACGTTTAGTGAATTGGTCTCACCGCAGGTTAGAATTGCTGATGGAGAAAGGGAATGGGTGACCAAAAGGCAGAGAAAGAGCAGGAAGGAGTGTAGGTATCCCTGCAACCATCTCCCTCCAAAAGAGGTTTACCGTTTTGGATACTGTTGGGGGAAATGGCTCACCAAGGTAAGACAGCAGTAGCCAGGTTCTTGGCACCGTGTTGGCTCTGCTGTACAGAAGGGCGGGAAGAAGAGTGGAAGGGCTATAGTCATAGGGGATTCAATTGTAAGGGGAGTAGATAGGCGTTTGTGTGGTCGAAAATGAGACTCTCAAATGGTATTGTGCCTCCCAGGTGCCCAGGTTAGGGATGTCTCAGCTTGGCAGCAGGACATGCTGAAGGGGGAGAATGGACAGCCAGCTGTTGTGGTGCATATAGGCACCAATGATATAGGTAATAAACAGGATGAGGCCCGATAAGCAGAATTTAGCAAGTCAGGAGTCAAGTTAAAAAGTAAGATCTCAGGATTGCTATTAGTGCCACATGCTAGTCAGAGTAGCAATGGTAGACTATTCATGATGACTGAGTGGCTTGAGAGATGGTGCAGGAGGGAAGGGTACAGAATTTTGGGACAGCAGGACCAGTTCTGGGGAGTTGGGACTATTACAAATCGGACAGTCTACAGGATTGTTCCAGGACTGGAACCAATGTCCTCAGAGTGCTTTTGCTAACACTGTTGGGGAGGGTTGAAACTAATGTGACCGGGGGATGGGAACCAAATGAGGAGGTCAGTGGACAGGAAGGAGGTAGTAACTAAAGCCTGTAAGGAACTAGATAATGAAGTCAGCGTGAATAAGGGGAAGAGTAGGCAGGAAGCAGATGATGAACGCATGGGACTGATGGTCTGAGGTGCATTTGTTTTAATGCAAGAAGTATTGTGGGTAGGCACATGAACTTAGGGCTTGGATTAGTACCTGGGAGTATGATGTTATTGCTGTTACTGAGACTTGGTTGAGGGAAGGTCATGATTGACAACTAAACATCCTAGGGTATAGATGCTTCAGGCAGGATAGAGAGGGAGGTAAAAGGGGTGGAGGAGTTGCATTACTGGTCAGAGTGTATATCACAGCTGTGCTGAAAGAGGGCATTATGGAGGTCTCGAGCAGTGAGGCAATATGGGCAGAGCTCAGAAATAGGAAGGGTGCGGTAACAATGTTGGGGCTGTGCTACAGGCCTCCCAACTGCAAGGGTGAGATAGAGGTACAAATATGTAAACAGATCATAAAAAGATGTAGGAGCAACAGGGTGGTGGTGATGGGGAATTTTAACTTTCCCAACATTGACTGGGATTCACTTAGTGTTAGAGGTTTAGAAGGAGCAGAATTTGTAAGGAGCATCCAGGAGGATTTTCTAGAGCAGTGTGTAAATAGTCCAAATCAGGAAGGGGCCACACTGGACCTGGTGTTGAGGAATGAGCCCAGTCAGGTGGTTGAAGTTATAGTAGGGGGATTACTTTGGGAATACTGATCACAATTCCGTAAGTTTTAGAATACTCATGGACAAAGACGAGACTAGTCCTAAAGGAATAGTGCTAAATTGGGGGAAGGCCAACTATAGCAAAATTCAGCAGGAGCTGGGGAATGTGGATTGGGAGCAACTGTTTGAGGGTAAATCCACATTTGATATGGCTTTTAAAGAGAGGTTGATTAGAGTGCAGGACAGACACATCCCTGTGAAAATGAGGAATAGAAATGGCAAGATTGGGGTGACAGGTGAAATTGTGAGGCTAGCTAAGAGGCAAAGGAGAGCATGCATAAGGTCTAGGCAACGGGGCAGCATGGTGGCTCAGTGGTTAGCACTGCTGCCTTACAGTACCAGGGTCCCAGGTTCGATTCCTGCTTCGGGTGACTGTCTTGTGGAGTTTGCACATTCTCCCCGTGTCTGCATGGATATCCCCTGGGTGCTCTGGTTTCCTCCCACAGTCCAAAGATGATCAGGCCAGGTGAATTGGCCATGCTAAATTGCCCATAGTGTTAGGTGCATTAGTCAGCCCGAAATGGGTCTGGGTGGGTTAATCTTCAGAGGGTCAGTATGGACTGGTTGGGCCGAAGGGCATGTTTCCACACTGTAGGGGATCTAAACTGAAAACAGATGAAGCTTTGGAAGAATATCAGAAAAGTAGGACCAATCTGAAACGAGGAATTAAAAGGGGACATTAAATATATTTCGCAAACAGGGTTAAGGAAAATCCCAAAGCCTTTTATTCGTATATACGGACCAAGAGTGTAACTAGAGAAAGGGTTGGCCCAGTCAAGGACAAAGGAGGAAAGATATATGTGGAGTCAGAGAAAATGGGTGAGATTTTTAATGAGTACTTTGGGTCAGTATTCACCGAGGCGAGGGACAGGACAGATATTGAGGCTGGGGATAGATGTTTGATTACTCCAGGTCAAGTCATCATAAGGAGGGAGGAAGTGTTGGGTATTCTAATGCAGCGTTCATGTTTTGGGTCCAGTGATGCTTCTTCAGTACAAAAGGGCATTGGGATAAACTATGCAAGGTGTCCACAAGGGGCGGCATGGTGGCTCAGTGGTTAGGTCCCAGGTTCAAGTCCAACCTCGGGTGACTGTTTGTGTGGAGTTTGCACATTCTCTCCGTGTCTGCGTGGGTTTCCTCCGGGTGCTCCGGTTTCCTCCCACAGTCCAAAGGTGTGCAGGTCAGGTGAATTGGCCATGCTAAATTATCCATTATTCAAAGTTTGGGAGAAGATTTGTAGCTCGGGTGCTCGTTGTTGTGGTTCTGTTCGCCGAGCTGGGAATCTGTGTTGCAGACGTTTCGTCCCTGTCTAGGTGACATCCTCAGTGCTTGGGAGCCTCCTGGGAAGCGCTTCTGTGATGTTTCCTCCAGCATTTATAGTGATTTGTATCTGCCGCTTCCGGTTGTCAGTTCCAGCTGTCCGCTGCAGTGGCTGGTATATTGGGTCCAGGTCGATGTGCTTATTGATTGAATCTGAGGAGGAGTGCCATGCCTCTAGGAATTCCCTAGCTGTACTCTGTTTGGCTTGTCCTATAATAGTAGTGTTGTCCCAGTTGAACTCATGTTGCTTGTCATCTGATGTGTGGCTACTAAGGATAGCTGGTCATGTCGTTTCGTGGCTAGTTTGTGTTCATGGATGCAGATCGTTAGCTGTCTTCCTGTTTGTCCTATGTAGTGTTTTGTGCAGTCCTTGCATGGTATTTTGTACACTACATTGGTTTTGCTCATGCTGGGTATCGAGTCCTTCATCCTGGTGAGTTGTTGTCTGAGAGTGACTGTTGGTTTGTGTGCTGTTTTGAGTCCTAGTGGTCGCAGTAATCTGGCTGTCAGTTCAGAAATGTTTTTGATGTATGGTAGTGTGGCTCGTCCTTTGGGTTGTGGCATGTCCTCATTCCGTTGTCTTTCCCTTAGGCATCTGTTGATGAAATTGTGCGGGTATCCGTTTTTGGCGAATACATTGTATAGGTGTTCTTCTTCCTGATTAAGGATGATCAGCCATGATGGTATCAGCAATAACATTAGCAAATTTGCTGATGATACTAAGCTGGGTGGCAGGTTAAAATGTGATGAGGATGTTAGGAGATTACAGGGTGACCTGGACAGGTTAGGTGAGTGGTCAGATGCATGGAAGATGCAGTTTAATGTGGATAAATGTATGGTTATCCACTTTGGTGGCAAGAATAGGAAGGCAAATTACTACCTAAATGGAATCAATTTAGGTAAAGGGGCAGTACAGAGAGATCTGGGTGTTCTTGTACACCAGTCAATGAAGGTAAGCATGCAGGTACAGCAGGTAGTAAAGAAGGCTAACAGCATGCTGGCCTTTGTAACAAGAGGGATTGAGTATAGAAGCAAAGAGGTTCTTCTGCAGCTGTACAGGGCCCTGGTGAGACCACACCTGGAGTACTGTGTGCAGTTCTGGTCTCCAAATTTGAGGAAAGACATTCTGGCTATTGAGGGAGTGCAGCGTAGGTTCACGAGGTCAATTCCTGGAATGGCGGGACTACCTTATGCTGAAAGACTGGAGCGACTGGGCTTGTATACCCTTGAGTTTAGAAGACTGAGAGGGGATCTGATTGAGACATATAAGATTATTAAAGTATTGGACACTCTGGAGGCAGGAAACATGTTTCCGCTGATTGGTGAGTGCCAGACCAGAGGACACAGCTTAAAAATATGGGGTAGACCATTTAGGACAGAGATGAGGAGAAACGTCTTCACCCAGAGAGTGGTGGCTGTGTGGAATGCTCTACCCCAGAGGGCAGTGGAGGCCCAGTCTCTGGATTCATTTAAGAAAGAGTTGGATAGAGCTCTCAAGGATAGTGGAATCAAGGGTTATGGAGATAAGGCAGGAACAGGATATTGATTAAGGATGATCAGCCATGATCGTATTGAATGGTGGTGCAGGCTCGAAGGACAGAATGGCCTTCTCCTGCACCTATTGTCTATTGTCTTTTTGCAGTTCTGGTGTACAGCAGTGTGTTGTGGCCCTTTTGAATAGTGTCTTGATGCAACTTCTTTTGTGTGTGTTGGGGTGGTTGCTTTCGTAGTTTAGGGCTTGGTCTGTGTGTGTGACTTTCCTGTGTACCTTTGTGGTGAATTCTCCGTTCGGTGTTCTCTGTACCGTACGTCTAGGAATGGGAGTTGGTTGTCCTTTTCTTCCTCTCTCGTGAACGGATTCCTGTGAGTGTGGCGTTGATGATCCGGTGTGTGTTTTCTATTTCTGTGTTTTTAATGATTACAAAGGTGTCATCCACATTTCTGATCCAGAGTTTGGGTTTCATTTGCGGTAAGACTGTTTGTTCTAACCTTTGCATTACCGCTATTTACAGTGCTTGGAGGCTTCCAAGCACTGAGGATGTCACCTAGACAGGGGACGAAATGTCTGCAACACAAATTCCCAGCTCGGCGAACAGAACCACAACAAATTATCCATTATGTTAGATCCATTATGTCAGAGGGAAATGGGTCTGGTTGGGTTACTCTTCAGAGAGTCGGTGTGGACTTGTTGGACTGAAGGGCCACACTGTAGGGAATTTAATCTAATCTAAAAGGCAGTAAGGTCAGCCAAACAGAAACACGCACGAGAATTCCTAGGAGCATGGCATTACAACCGGAATTCTGTCAACGCATTGACTTGGATCTCATTTACCACACCCTGAGAAAAAGTACAGGAAATGGCATTACCACAGGAAATTACATCACCAACCCATGGAAACCTAAACACATAAATACAAAGTGGGCCATACCACCAGTGCTTCATCCGGAGGCTCACTGATGATGTTACTTAGTATGGTGATGAAACGTCTGAAATCCAACCTTCCAGTTCAGGCAGCAAACCTACATCCAGAACCTTAAACTAAGCAACAAATCTTCTCAAAACTCACTAGGCAGTATGGTGGATAGGTCCCCAGGTCAGAATGGGAATTATCCCAGGTTACTGAGGGAAGTGAGAGAGGAAATAGCTGGGGCCTTAACAAATAAGTTTTCAGCATCCTTGAACATGGGTGAGGTCTCGGAGGACTTGAAAATTACTAATGTTATCCCCTTGTTTAAGAAGTTTAGGAGGGATAATTCAGGTAGTTATAGACCGGTTAGCTCGACATCAGCGGTTGGGAAGCTGCTGGAAAAGACACTGAGGGATAGGATCTATTTACATTTGGAAGGAAATGGGCTTATCAGTAATAGGCAGCATGATTTTGTGCAGGGAAGGTCATGTTTTACCAACTTGGTAGAATTCTTTGAGGAAGTGACAAAGTTGATTGATGAGGGAAGGGCTGTAGATGTCATATACATGGACTTCAGTAAGGAGTTTGATAACGTTCCCCATGGTAGGCTGATGGAGAAAGTGAAGTCACATGGGATGCAGGGTGTACTAGCTAGATGGATAGAGAACTGGCTGGGCAGCAGGAGACAGAGAGTAGTAGTGGAAGGATGTTTCTCAAAATGGAGACCTGTGATCAGTGATGTTCCACAGGGATCTGTGCTGGGATCCACTGTTGTTTGTGGTATACATAAAAGATTTGGAGGGAGGTGTAGGTTGCTTCATTAGCAAATTTGCAGATGACACTAAGAATGGTGGAGTAGCAGATAGTGAAGTGGACTGTCAGAGAATGCAACAGAATATATGTAGATTGTGCAGAGAAATGGCAGATGGAGTTTAATCCAGGCAAATGGGAGGTGATGCATTTTGGAAGATCCAATTCAAGAGCGAACTATACAATAAATGGAAAATCCCTGATGAAAATTGATACACAGAGAGATCTGGGTGTGTAGGTCCATTGTACCCTGAAGGTAGCAACACAGGTTGATAGAGTAGTCAAGAAGGCATACTGCATGGTTTCCTTCATTGGCCGGGGTATTGAGTACAACAGTTGGCAGGTCATGTTACAGTTGTATAGGACTTTGGTTCAGCCACATTTGGAATACTGCATACAGTTCTGGTCACCACATTACCAAAAGGATGTGGATGCTTTGGAGAGGGTGCAGAGGACATTCACCAGGACTTTGCCTGGTATGGACGGCACTAGCTATGAAGAGAGGTTGAGTAGAGTAGAAAATTACAGCACTGGAGCAGACCCTTTGGCCCTCCAAGCCTGTGCCAATCCAGATCCTCTATCTAAACCTGCCGCCTATTTACTAACAATCTGTATCCTTCTGCCCCCTGCCCATTCATGTATAACGAGATACATGTTAAATGATGCTATCATTCTTGCCTCTACCACCTCCATGGGGCAACGTGTTCCAGGACCCCACCACCCTCTGTGTGAAGAACTTTCCGTGCATATCTTCCTTAAACTTTTCCCCTCTCACCTTGAACTTGTGATCTCTAGTAATTGAATCCCCCACTTTGAAAAAGCTATCCACCCTGTCTGTACCTCTCATGATTTTGTAGACCTCAATCAGGTCCTCCCTCAACCTCCATCTTTCCAATGAAAATAATTCTACGCTACTCAAAAGATAAAAATTGGGCTGGGCTCCTGCTTCTTTGAGAATCTTAGTGATTCTTGCTGGAAGAACTCGTGTGGAAGTCAGATGATGCTATGATGCCAACTGCTTTGCTACACTGAAATAACTTCAATAACTTTTAAGAATAAACATTTGCTTTCATGTAACAGTAATGTATATATTAAAATATTGAGGTAGCAGGGAGAAATATTGAGGTATTTTTGTTCAAGATTAAAAAACTTCTCAGAAACTGCCAAGCATTGATTGGTGATAAGTGTGAGAAATAATGCCTTCAATGTTAAGCCTGACTATTATTGATATCTAATTATCCCTTCTGTCTGGATTATTAGTTTTAGGGTCTTATGTAATCAGTGCATGCGTAGCATGGTTGCCATGATAAACAAAACACTTAAACTCGTCTTCTAGTTCTCTTTCAACACAGGAGTCTTTGATAGCAAGTCATGAACTTAAATTTGTTTTTAATCATTGACTAGAACCTTTCCTTTCCAATTATTGAACTGTCCTTTCAGAAAGTCAATTAGTCTGGAATAATTGGGCAGAATTCATATTAATGAGAAAAGGGGAAACACAGAAAGGTCTTCAGTAGAGATTGTTTCTGTTTGCAATAAATGTAAAAAATGAAATGAGTTCAGAAGGACTTATACACTGAATAATAAGGTCCTAGGGAGTGTTGCTGAACAAAGAGACCTTGAAGTGTAGGCTCATTGCTCCTTGAAAGCAGAGTTGCAGGTGTATTTGATGGTGAAGAAGGTGTTTGGTGTACTTTCATATATTGGTCAGAGTATTGAGTACTAGAGTTGGGAGGTCATGTTAAGGCTGTACAGGACATTGGTTAGGCCACTTTTGGAATATTGCATGCAATTCTGGTGAAAGGATGTTGTGAAACTTGAAAGGGTTCAGAAAAGATTTACAAGGATGTTGCCAGGGTTGGAGGATTTGAGCTATAGAGAGATGTTGAATAAGCTGTGGCTGTTTTCCCTGGAGTGTCGGAGGCTGAGGGATGACCTTATAGAGCTTTATAAAATCATGAGATGTGTGGACAGGATAAATGGACAAAGTCTTTTCCCTGGGGTTGGGGAGTGCAGAACTAGAGGGTGTAGGTTTAGGGTGCAAGGGGAAAGATATATAAGAGGCCTAACGGGCATCTTTTTCACGCAGATGATGGTGCATGTGTGGAATGGGCTGCCAGAGGAAATGGTGGGGGCTAGTACAACTGCAACATTTAAAAGGCATCTGGATGGGTATATGAATAGGAGGGGTTTAGAGGGATATGGGCTGGGTGCTGGCAACTGGGATTAGATTAGGTTAGGATATCTGGTCGGCATGGACGTGTTGGACTGAAGGGTCTCTTTCTGTGCTGTACATCTCTATGACCCTATGACTCTAAGAGAAAGTGAAGAACCATACATACTGCCACTCAACTGATCATCCAAAAATACATTGTAAGGTTCCACATGTATGATGAAGACTTTATGTCCAACTTTACATCATCACTATTTCTCTTGGTCTCCTCACAGTCTCTGATTTGACATAGTGTTTGTTTGATCTCCAGTACTGATGGGGTAAGATTTCAAAAGTAATGACAATTTGCATTTATCACAACATTTTTTAGATGGTAAAATATCTCAAGAAGTTTTACAGACACAAACAAAATTTGACACAGGGCTACATAAGGAGACACTAAATAAAAGTAAGTCTATTTGGCCCACTAGAAAAGTTGAGGTTCTCCTCAAGAAAAAGAAGGAAGCATATGCCAGGGATAGACAGTGAATCCCGAGAAGCATATAAGGGCAGTAGGAGTATACTCAAGGGAAGTTAAGAGGACAAAAAGAGGTCATGAGATAGCTTTGGCAAGTAGGGTTAAAGAGAATTCAAAGAGATTCAACAAATATACTAAGGACAAAAGAGTAACTAGGAAGGGAATAGGGCCCCTTAAAGAACAGGAGAAAGTGAGGACTTCAGATTCTGGAGATCAGAGTTGAGAGTGTGGTGCAGGAAAAGCACAGCAGGTCAGGCTGCATCTGAGGAGCAGGAGAATCAATGTTTCGAGCATAAGCCTTTCATTAGGAATGAGGCTTATGCCTGAAACATTGATTCTCCTGCTCCTCAGACCTGATCTGCTGTGCTTTTCCAGCATCACACTCTCGTCCCTTAAAAAACAACAAGGCCATGTATATGTGGAACTGCAGGAGATGGGTAAGATACTAAACAAGTGTTTAACATTAGTATTTACTATGGAGAAAGATATGGAAGAAAGAGAACTTAGGGAAATAAATAGTGATATCTTGAAAAGTTTCCATATTAAGAGGAGATGCTGGGTGTCTTAAAACACATAGAGGTGGATAAATCTCCAGGGTCTGGTCAGGTGTACCCCAGAACTTTGTAGGGAGCTACAGAAGTGATTGCTGAGCCCCTTACTGAGATATTTGTATCATCAATAGCCATAGGTGAGGTGCCTGAAGACTGGAAGTTGGCTAATGTGGTGCCATTATTTTTTAAAAATCGTATGGAAAAGTCAGGGAACTATAGACCAGTGAGCCTGACATCAGTGGTAGACAAGTTGTTGGAGGGGATCCTGAGGGATAGGATTTACATGTATTTGAAAAACAACAACTAATTACAAATAGTCAACAAGACTTTGTGTGTGAGAAATATTATCTTATGAACTTGATTGAGTTTTTTGAAGAAGTGACAAAGAAGATTGATGAAGGCAGAGTGGTAAGCATTGTCTATGTGGACTTCAGCAAGGCATTCCACAAGGTTCCTCGTGATAGACTGGTTAGTAAGATGAGATTACATGGAAAATGGGAAGAACTAGCTATTTGGATAAAAAATTGGCTTGATGATAGGAGACAGAAGTAGTGGAGTGTTGTTTTTACAGACTGGAAGGCAGTGCCCAGCGAGGTGGCATAAGAATTAGTACTGGGTCTATTGCTTTTTGTCATTTATATAAATGATTTGGATGTGAACATAGGAGATACGGTTGGTAAGTTGTTACATATGACACCAAAATTTGTGGAAGAAGGTTACCTCAGAGTATAACGGGACCTTGATCAGATGGGCCAATGGGCTGAGGACTGGCAGATGGAGTTTAATTTAGATAAATGTGAAATGTTGCATTTTGGTAGTGCAAATGGTAAGGTTCTGGAGAGTGTTGCCGACCAAAGAGACATTGCGGTGCAGGCTCATAGTTCCTCAAAAGTGAGTTGCAGGTAGACAGAGTGGTGAAGAAGGCATCCAGCACGCTTGCCTTTATTGGACACTACATTGAATAGAGGAGTTGGGAGGTCATGTTACGGCTGTAAAGGACATTGGTTAGGCCACTTTTGGAATATTTCATTCAAATCTGGTCTGAATTTAGCAAATCCCCCTCAGGATATTGATACCCTTCTGGGTCAGGTGAAGACAATCCTGTTTGTAGCAGTCCCACCTACCCCCGAATGAACCCCAGTTATCTAGGAATCCAAAACCCTCCCTCATGCACCATCCCTGTAGCCGCGTGTTCAACTCCTCTATCTCCCTATTCCTTGCCTCGCTAGCATGTGGAACGGGTAACAAACCAGAGATAACAATTCTGTTTGTCTTAGTGCTTAGCTTCCACCCTAGCTCCCTGAATTTCTGCCTTAAATCCCCATCTGTCTTCTTATGTTGCTGGAGTCTATGTGGACCATGACTTGAGGCTGCTCCCCCTCCCCCTCAAGGATCCCGAAAACATGATCAAGACATCACGATCTCTGGCACTTGGGAGGCAACACACCAACTGAGTCTCTCTCATTCCCACAGAATCTCCTAACTGTCCCCTAACTATGGAGTCCCCAGTGACTAATGCTCTGCTCCTCTTCCCCCTTCCATTCTGACCAACAGGGACAGTCTCTGTGCCAGAGACCTGTGCCCCATTGCTTACCCCTGGTAAGATGCACCCCCCCCCCCCCCAAATAGTATCCAAAATGGTATACTTGTTGAGGGAAATGGCTCCAGGGGATCCCTGCACAGCCTACCAGTTCCCTTTCCGTCCCCTGATGGTAACCCATCTACCTTCTTTTTGAATTAATCTGGGAATTAAAAGCTCATTTCAGTATCGATCATCAATTATCATGAAGATCTTTATGGTTCTTCAATAGGGCATTATCTTTAAGAAAGAAATTTATTGTCCTTACCTGGTGTGGCCTACATGTGATTCATGTTGCACAACATTGTGGTTGATTCTTAACTGCCAATTGAAATAGCCTACCAAGCCATTGAGCTAAAGGTCATCTTGGGATGACCAACAAATGCTGGCCTCACAAGTGGAACCATGTGCATTAAAGAATAAAAGAATGTCTCGTTCTCCTTTTATTCTGCTGCCCATTGGCTTATTTTTGCCTTCTTTCCAATAATGCAACAATGCTAAAATTCTCATTATTGTCTTTAGACCTCTCCATGGTCTCTTCATAGCTCTGTGATCTCCTTCAGATCTCAAACCGTGAAATCTCTAAACCATTTCAATTCTGGCTTCTTGCCCATTCTAATTTTAAGCACTCAGCTATTTAGTAACCTAGCCTTCAGCTGTCTAGGCACAAAGCACTAGAATTCCTTTCCTAAATCTCTGTCTGTCTCTATCTCTTACTCCTGCAGGATGCACCCTAAAATCTACTTTGACCAAGTTTCTGGCCATGTGTTCACATGTCCTTTTCTGTAGCTCACAACCAAATTTGCACATTGCCTTAAGATGTTTTACAATGCTGAGACAATATAAATGCAATTTGTTATTACTGTTGTTGTCAATCTCTTCTACAGAATCTCCTCACAAAGTATGACATCAATAAAAACAAAATTCTAATTGAAACTAGGTTTGACTTATTGTCTCACTTATCCAGTTTGAGTGCTTCAAAAAGTGCAATATAACATAGTATGTAAGTATTGTCCATAACTAAGCTCCCAATTCCTTCATTGGCACCCTTCCCTCTCTGCAAAATGATTAACTGTTTCAAAACCAATTGTTTAGAGATGAGTAGCTTCACTTGGTCCACATTTGCTGATGACTGAAGACACCAAACAGTGAGAGGCAGGTTCTGCCACAAGCATCTCATCTGGAACGGTTATCAGATGTCATTCTGAATTTGTTTTCTTAGCGTTGCTGCTTGTTGCCAAACCATCATGATCATCATCACAAGTCACAAGGTGCTGCATAATAACTCACTGGTAATTTCAGCATTGTCCTGCATCATTGGCTTGTATCTCTCAGATACAAAAATCAATGTTTAAGGCTTTCATGTCACACTTTCACACTTTCCTTGAAGTGACTTTTTTTTGCATCCTACTGGTCTTCTACCTCCAGCTATCTCATCATTCAGGAAATTTGAAAATATGTGACTGTCCTCCATTCCGAGACTGGTACTGAGCCAGAAGAGCTGTCTCTGTGTCGTAAGTGTCAACCTACTTGGAAAATTTGCTTCTGAGAAGACTGCTGCTGTCCTTATCCTTTCATAAGATCCAGAATGCACTACAAACAGCAAAGATGAAAGATGCTTAGCTCCTTTTAGTGTGAGCTTCTTGGCTGTGTGTAATGTTCTTAGGACTTAGAAACAGCTGGAGTCAGATCAGAAACTAACAGGATCAAACAATGTGGATCATTTATTAAGGTAGTTTCTTCTGGTTTGGACTAGTTCTTACAACTCTATCTATTTGTATTGTTCTGTATGGTGGCGTCAGGTTGACACTATATACAGATTGCAATGTCAAAACAGTACAATGCTATAGATAGCTGTAAATTATTCATGCTTCATCGATATAAAACAAGGTATTGATAATGCAGGTCTCATAAACCACTATCAAAGTCCTAGGAGTCAATTTGATGTCATATGTTGTTTTATGATTTGGCCAAAGGTGGTTGTCAATCTCTTCTACAGAATCTCCTTACAAAGTATGACATCAATAGAAACAAAATTCTACGTGAAACTAGGTTTGACATATTGTCTCACCTATCCAATATGAGTGCTTCAAAAAGTGCAATATCGCATAGTAAATAAGTATTTGTCCATAACTAAGCTCCCAATTGCTTCATTGGCACCCTTCCCTCTCTGCAAAATGGAATCAAGTCCTGCATAAAAAGACAGAGAGTGGTTGTCATTATAAACCCAAGGTTTATAGAACATAGAAAAATACAGCGCAGTACAGACCCTTTGGCCCTCGATGTTGCGCCGATCCAAGCCCACCTAACCTACACTAGCCCACTATCCTCCATATGCCTATCCAATGCCCGTTTAAATCCATAAAGAGGGAGAGTCCACCACTGCTATTGGCAGGGCATTCCATGAACTCACGACTCGCTGAGTAAAGAATCTACCCCTAACATCTGTCCTATGCCTACCACCCCTTAATTTAAAGCTATGCCCCCTCGTAATAGCTGACTCCATACGTGGAAAAAGATTCTCATGGTCAACCCTATCTAAACCCCTAATCATCTTGTACACCTCTATCAAGTCACCCCTAAACCTTCTTTTCACCAATGAAAACAGCCCCAAGTGCCTCAGCCTTTCCTCATACGATCTTCCTAACATACCAGGCAACATCCTGGTAAACCTCATCTGCACCCGTTCCAGTGCCTCCACATCCTTCCAATAGTATGGCGACCAAAACTGCACACAATACTCCAGATGCGGACGCACCAGAGTCTTATACAACTGCAACACACACACACATATCTCGGAACTGCTGAAATAGTGCACTGTTACTGAGAACACACTCACACAACTCGGAACTGCTGAAACAGTGCACTGTCACTGAGAACACGCACACTAGGAACTGCTGAAACAGTGCACTGTCACTGAGAACACGCACACTAGGAACTGCTGAAACAGTGCACTGTCACTGAGAACACGCACACTAGGAACTGCTGAAACAGTGCACTGTCACTGAGAACACGCACACTAGGAACTGCTGAATACCATGGGGAACCTTATAAAACGCCTTACTAAAATCCATATACACCACATCTACCGCTTTACCCTCATCTACCTCCTTAGTCACCCTCTCAAAGAATTCAATAAGGTTTGTGAGGCACGACCTGCCCTTCATAAAACCATGCTGACTATCCTTGATCACATTATTCCTATCCAGATGTTCATAAATCCTATCCCTTACAATTCTCTTGCCCACAACAGAAGTGAGACTCACCAGCCTATAGTTACTAGGGTTATCCCTACTCCCCTTCTTGAACAAGAGAGTTTGTTAACTGCTTTCAGTAGGGTGTTATTTAGTGTGATCAGTAGTGGAAATGTGAACCTTGTCTTGTAAATACAGGTTTTTGAAAAATGTTTCTATGGAGGTGGAACAGATCACAGACACAAGCATCTTTGTAACTGAGTTCAATGTGAGCAACTAGCACAATATCAGTGTTGAGGTCTCTGATCAAGACATGCTGTATTTTTATCTTTACTGTCAGACTAGGGAGACTAATGCAGAGCTTTCAGTCTGATCTAGCATCCAGATAAACTATTTCCATATCTATAAGGAAGGTTAAGGTCAAGGCCATAGAGATGAAAATACCAAACAAGCTGAGGGTTAAGAGGACGTATCCATAGTTCAAGTTTCCTGAAGAAGGGCTAATGCCCGAAACGTCGATTCTCCTGTTCCCTAGATGCTGCCTGACCTGCTGCGCTTCTCCAGCAACACATTTCCATCTCTGATCTCCAGCATCTGCAGACCTCATTTTCTCTTCAAAGTATCCATAGTTCACTCCATTTTTCTTCCTGAACTGTTGGAAGGGATGCCAAAATGTATAGCCCTTTTAATTATGATATTTCAGAGTATTGACAGTTTTGAAAGTTATATATATATATATATATATATATATACATTGATGCACAAAGATGCGCAGATCTCCAACTGAAAGCTACTGAAGGGTTTGATGCATGGGAGGCAAGAGGCAATAGAGACTGAAAGAGAACCTGGAAGCTGTTGAAACCTATTAGAATCTAGACGCAGAT
Organism: Chiloscyllium plagiosum; assembly: GCF_004010195.1. Classification (NCBI taxonomy): domain Eukaryota; kingdom Metazoa; phylum Chordata; class Chondrichthyes; order Orectolobiformes; family Hemiscylliidae; genus Chiloscyllium; species Chiloscyllium plagiosum. The sequence goes on from NC_057711.1 coordinate 127,387,207, forward strand.
GCTCAGAATAGGAATTGAATGAAGCCATAAAAAGCTAATGAAAGGATCAGATCTATCATCTGATTTCACTGTTTCACTTAAGCTTATAAGTATTTTATGAGTCCACTTTATTACTCTGACAGTATCAGCTATTAGTATTTCATGTTGAATCATTTACATTTCAGTAGTTCAAACCACAAATCTTTAGAGCATATGTTAATAGACTTGATTCATTTTCATTATTCATTAACAGTTGAAAGAAACATCTTTGAAAGACAGAGAATTAGAACCAAAGAAGTTTACAGCACATTTGCCCCATTGTATTTGTACCATTGCGCTGAACATCCATTTGCTTCAATTATTTATCCAATTTCCCCTTAAAAAATTAAATGGTCTCTGTCCCAACAATTCCCCATGGGAAACCATTCTGTACTTCAACAATCATCTCAGTAAGAACATTTCTGTTGACTTCACTCAGTCTCATATAATGTTGATTTGATGAATCTTTGTCCCTGACTCCACATCAGGTGAAATAGACTTTGATGTTTACTTTGTTTCAGCTGTTTTATTGACATGTAACCATTTGAATTAAGTCAAACCTCAGCCTTAACTGGGTATATTTTATTACGGCCACAGTTTCCACATGAATGATTTAATGTTCTTGTACCAAACTGCTCTCTGTCTCTAAATTTCCATATGTGATTGATTAGGGTCTTGGTGCCTATTATATGACTATTTCCATTGATGAGGAACATTTTGTGATGCACATTAACACAAGATAGCAAGTGTAACTTGGGAATCAAACATGTGAATTGCCTTCCAAATGTACCAAAGTAGACAGCCTCATGTCAATTAGATTATTCACTGGGTGATGTTAATCTAGCCTGATGCAAAAGCACATTTTAAAAAGTGTCCAGTCGGCCTATTATGAATCATGTAATCATTAAATATATTTAAATTCTTTTAATGTTGTTTGAGATGAGTGGCTTGATTAATAAATGTATGGCAACAGTCTGTTATGAGTTAAAAAAAAAGAAAGCCTTGGGGTGTAGAGTTCTGCAAAGGCACCATTTTACATTTGAACAGAGTTACTTTATAGTTCCGCTCAGAGTTGCACTTCCCCACCAATACATTGTAGCAGCTGTGTGTACCATCTGCAAAACACAGTATGACAACTCACGAAGGCTTCTTCAACAGCACCCTCCAATCCATAACCTCAACCATCTGGCAGGACAAGGACAGAAGATAAATGGGAATAACCGCCTACAAGTTCGCCTCCAAACCACAGATCATCCTGGAAATACATTGCAGTTACTGTTAGTGGATCAAAATCTTAGAGCTCGCTTCCCAACAGCATTGTGGATGTATCTACACCCTATGAACTACAACATTTCAAGAAGGCAGCTCACCACCATTTTCTCAAGAGCAATTAGGGATGGGCAACAAAAGCTGGATAAACCTACAACACACATATCCTGTAGAAGATGAAAATAAAGCTTGCCTCCTTTAATATTATATCAAATCAGCTTTCATGTCAAAACCATGTATTTGTATAACTGATCGGTTATAAAGGTTAACTTCTATTTCATTTTCCTACTGAAAGCACTAGTGGAGGAACGTAGAACATGATTGCGCAGTACAGGCCCTTCAGCCCGCAATGTTTCACCAGCCTGTGAAACCAATCAAAAGCCCATCTAACTTACACTATTCCATTATCATCCATCTGTCACTTCATGACCAAATATTAGCTCGAAGGGAGTAAACTGAGTAGATTCATTTGGGGCATCTCTAATAGAAAACAATACGTATGGTATACCTTTATCCTAAGCATTCAGGTAATCCTGACAGTATGTTGTCAACATGGTCTTCAAGGTCTGATGCCACCTTTCTAAAGCTCCCTGGGATTCAGGATGATACGCACTGGATTTAAAGTGCTGTATACCTAAGCTATCCATAACCTCTTTTAACAGACGAGCAGTAAAATTTGACCCTTAGTCCAACTGAATCTCTCTGGGTAGCCTGTACCATGTGAAGAAAGCTACTAACTCCTCTACCACCTTTTTTGCCTTGATACTCTGTAATGGAATTGTCTCTGGAAATCTGGTAGGCACATCCACTATGGTTAGCATGTACTGGTTCCTACTTTTAGTTCACAGGAGGAGCCCTACACAATCCATTATAACCCGTGTGAAAGGTTCTTCAAGTGCTGGAATTGGCAACAAAGGGGCTGGTTTTATTACTGCCTGTGGATTACCTACCATTTGGCATGTATGACACATTTGGCAAAAGTTAACCACATCCTTGTGCATTCCAGGTCAATAAAAATGTTTTTGTACCTTAGCCTGAGTCTTTTGTACCCCTAGGTGACCTTCTACAGGTAGTTCATGTGCTACCCGTAACACTTCCTGTCAGTATGCTACCGACAACATAATCTGGTGCACTTCGGCCCATTTCTCCTCTGCACTAACCTGCCGTGGTCTCCATTTCCATCTTCGGATTCTATCTTTCAGATAATAACTGTCTGAAATCCACACATATATCCTTTATCATCATGTCCTGTTGTTGCAAGTCCTTAGCCTTTCAGGACTGAATACTTCTGTCTGACCCTCTGCCTGTTCAGGTTTTTCCTGCACCATTATATCAAACAGGGTATCTGCTGACTGAACCTCAACTCCTTTATCTTTCACTTTACTTTTCACTTTGTGCTGTGACTTATGATAGTGGAATCTGGTTACCACGCAGTCTGGGACAATACCAGGATATTTCTGTTTTAATTCCTCAGTTTCTTGGTCTTCTTTGGGCTTCTCCACAACAAGAGGTGTCACTCCCACCTTGGATCCTGCCAAATCATTCCCAAGGAGAAACTGAATTCCTGGAACTGACAGTCTGTCAATCACTCCCACTGTAATTTCCCCAGTCTTGAGTTGGCAGTCCAACCTGATCTCACATAGGGGAACACTAAATTTCTGTCCATTTATCCCACAAATTACCACACTCTTGGGTAACATCAGAAAGAGTGCATATTCACGCATTTGCTGATCCCTTTCTTTTCTCTCTCTTTGCTCAGCCAAGAACTTTCTCTCTCTCTCTTTCCTCTCTCTCTCTTTGTTTATCTTCTAACTCAATTTTCCTCAATTGTAATTTAAGTTTTACTACCTTTACTGCACTTGTTTGTTTCTCTGACACGCCAAGGTATTTGAGTAATTCCCTTACAATTTCAGCATTACTTTTGTCCTTGGTTAAACCCAAATCTAACTTATTTGCTAATTCTAGAAGTATGGCTTTTTTCTTTCCTTCTAAACTTTCTGACAAATTTGAAAATCATCTTCAAGTCCCAGAACCTCTTTAACAATAATAAGGGCCATTTCTCTCACTTTTAATTTAATCAACCACAAGTCACCAAAATTAAACAAATCGCGTCACTTACATTTTATTTAAAGATCTAATACATTAACCTGCAAGTGTTAAATCTGCTGGGATTTTCAGTACCCCCAAATCTAATCAAATCTGTCTAAACCAGTTCGAATCACATGCAAGACCCAAACTGTTCAAATCCCGGACGAGCCCCCAAACTGCCACGACATGGGGTAAACCCTCTTGCTTAATTTAAACCATCAACACAGAAAAGATTTATCTTGCGCAGTCATCTGTGAAAGTTTGAGAGGCCAAGAACTATTTAAAGTAAAAATTAACAACTTTAGTTCTTAAAGTATAACAAAAAATAATTAACTAAGAACTATTTACAACTCCTTCTTCTAACCTATCTTTTACTTTCCCTTCTATAATTCTAGTCTGATAAAACCCCAATTAAGATTTACTGAAAAATTCAAATTTCAAAACCAGCCAGCGGTTGAATCTTCCCTTTATCTTCCTCAGCAGATTTGTTCTCCAGATCTGTGTTGATGTTTTTCTCTATGCAAACTCTTTCTCTAGAAAGGCACCTCTCAGAGAGTTCTGACTAGCAGCTTACATCTGTTGGTCTTTTGGCAGTTCTCCCACAACTGTTCAATTTTCCCCAGTCTTATACCCCCAAAGCATCGGATTGTATCATTGGCTTTCAATATTGTCAATACACTAAATTCAAACTTGATTGGAGTTTGTTTTTTGGGAGTAATATTTAAATTCATAGGCCTAATTCAAATTTGTTTTTGTCTCCAGGCAACCAGCTACCCTAGCTGCTGGACCATAGGTGACATTGTATCTTATTCAGAACACTTGGTGCTGTCAGGTAGTTCTGCTAGCTTTTAACTCTCTTAAAAGTACAGTGCATCTGGATATTCATAACATTTGGGACCTCTGTTTTTTGTCATTTTTATAAATGATTTGGATGAGGAAGTGGAAGGGTGGATTGGTTAGTTTGCCAATGACACAAGGGTTGGTGAAGTTGTGGATATTGTGGAGAACTGTTGTAGGTTGCAATGAGACACTGATGAGATACAGGACTGATAAGTGGCAGATGGATTTCAACCTGGAAAAGTGTGAAGTCATTCATTTTGGAAGATGGAATTTGAATGCAGAATACAGGGTTAAAGGCAGAATTCTTGGCAGTGTGGAGGAACAGAGGGATCTTGGGATCCATATCCATAGATCCTTCAAAGTTGCCACCCAAGTTGATAGGATTGTTAAGAAGGCGTATGGTGTAGTAGAACAGTAGAACAGTACAGTACAGAACAGGCCCTTCAGCCCACGATGTTGTACCGACCATTGATCTTCATGTATGCACCCTCAAATTTCTGTGACCATACGCATGTCCAGCAGTCTCTTAAATGTCCCCAATGACCTTGCTTCCACAACTGCTGCTGGCAACGTATTCCATGCTCTCACAACTCTCTATGTAAAGAACCCACCTCTGACATCCCCTCTATACTTTCCTCCAACCAGCTTAAAACTATGACTCCTCGTGTTAGCCATTTGTTGTTGGCTTTCATTAGCAGGGGGATTGAGTTTAAGAGCTGTGAGGTTATGCTGCAGCTGTATAGAGTTCTGGTTAGACCACACTTGGAATATTGTGTTCAGTTCTGCTCGCCTCATTATAGGAAAGATGTGGAAGCTTTAGAGAAGTTGCAGAGGAGATTTACCAGAATGCTGCATGGAGGGCATATCTTATGAAGAAAGTTTGAGGGAGCTAGGGCTTTTCTCATTGGAGCGAAGAAGGATGAAAGATGACTTGATAGAGGTGTACAAAATGTTGAGGCGCATAAATAGGGTGGATAGTCAAAGAGTTTTTCCAAGGGTGCAAATGGCTATCACAAGGAAGCACAATTTTAAGGTGATTGGAAGAAGGTTTAGGGGAGATGTCAGAGGGAGGTTCTTTACTCAGTATGGTGGGTGAATGAAATACACTGCCAGCAATGGTCTTAGAATCAGAAACATTAGGGACATTTAAGCAACTCTTGGATAGGCACATGAAGTTAGTACAATGAAGGGTATGTAGGTTAGTCAGATCTTAGAGGAGGATAGAAGGCCAGCACAGCGTCAAGGGCCGAAGGGCTTGTACTGCTATACTGTTCTATGTTATGAACAATGAAATACCTGTGGAACCTTGACATTCTGAAAACTAAAGCAAGGGTTTTGCTTTCTATGTTGCAGTAGTTGCCTGAAGTATCGTCAGAAATTTAGAACCAGCGGCAGTGTAATAGTCTTTTTGCTCTTTAATACACTTGCTTTAAAGAGTTTCTCAGATGCATCTACTTATAATGCCTTAAGCTTGGATTACGAATACATTTTCTGGAAAATAAAGAGTTTTTGAGAGATTGAAGAATATGTTGGTAATCTTCCTAGGACATATATGGTACATTTTTGCACAGTAAGTCTCAAAGAAGAGATACTTTGGTCACCAGAACATAGGGGCATGAAAAAGCGAAGGAACTGAGATACCTTTGCTTTGCACATATAGGCAGCTTTGGTGCATCTTCCAACTTTGTAGGAATGGGTCTAATACCCTTTGAAAAGTAGATTGGTCTGAAGAAGTTGATTTGACTCAAGTTGTTTGACTTATTTTACTGTTGAGAATGAAACAGGGTTTTCTTTGCTGCTGCCATGACCTGATAAAGGCTTGTGTCATACTCATGTTTAGTTTTTGTGAGAATTGTAATGTCACTTATGATAGAGGGACAAGTAGACAGAATCTCTTTGATATCATCCATATGTTGTTGGCTATATCCTGGCTAATGGATAATCCAAATAATAATGTGAAAACACTATCCATTAAAAGCTGTTTTGAAAATGTCAGTTCTTATAACTCTGGGAAAGATGTATGGGAAAAATACCCATTATAGTCATTAAGCTTGGCTCCTCCCTAGTAGGAAGGTCATGTGGAAATCTTTCGAATCCAAAGTTCAGTGCCTTGGAGCTAAACAAACAGAATGCCAATTTTCTACAAATGATGAGTAATGAAATTGTTCCAGTGTAATGCTCAACTTTGCAAATGATATTGATTCGTGCCATGGAGTTCAATTCCAGTTTGAGCTTATTCTGATCATGAACTTACAAGGAGGTCCAATGGTGGGTTGGATATCATTTTTCAAAACGAAAACAGCATTTCCTTTAAAGCTACCAGTAGAATGAAAATGGTCTGGCTGGAGGTGGATAGCCATGGATTGATTCGATGCTGTGATCTGGAGTCTTTAATGTTAGAATTGACACACTGGTCTACCAGCATGCACAGATCTATCAATTATCACAATCCATGAGGTAAACCAATGATGTAAAGTCCCACTGGATCGACATGGTAGAAGGTTTGTGGGCGCACGGTGGCACAGTGGTTAGCACTGCTGCCTCACAGCGCCAGAGACCCGGGTTCAATTCCCGCCTCAGGCGACTGACTGTGTGGAGTTTGCACATTCTCCCCGTGTCTGCGTGGGTTTCCTCCGGGTGCTCCGGTTTCCTCCCACCATCCAAAGATGTGCAGGGTCAGGTGAATTGGCCATGCTAAATTGCCCGTAGTGTTAGGTAAGGGGTAAATGTAGGGGTATGGGTGGGTTTCGCTTCGGCGGGTCGGTGTGGACTTGTTGGGCTGAAGGGCCTGTTTCCACACTGTAATCTAATCTAATCTAATCTAATCTAATCTAAATCTAAAAGGTTTCAGGTATCCATTCCAAGAATCCATACCAATATTTAAGATGGATAATGCTGATGCATGGATTGAACAGACTTGTTGTAAGCAATTAGCTTACCATATATGGACTGCATCACATAATGCTATTTTCTCAAGTGCATCTTATGTAAGATGTGCAAAGTGATGATATTTCTACTTGCATCAGTGTTCATCTTGGCACGTAGCACATGTTATTAATTCCTTTCAGTCTGTTTAGCTGAAGCTAAGACCTTTAGCATTTTTGAATTGATCACATATTTGCAAACTGCAATGTTGCAGTTTACACTTCATTGACATACTTTCATGCCATGGATGGGAGTTTAAAAACATGCGTGACCATGTCCCTTTGTTGACTCTTCTTCACATGCCACTATGGAGATTAGATTAGATTCCCTACAGTGTGGAAACAGGCCCTTCAGCCCAACAAATCCACATGAACCCTCCAAAGAATAATTCACCCAGACCCATTTCCCTATGACTAATGCACCTAACACTATGGGAAATTTAAGCACGGCCAATTCTCCTGACCTACACATCTTTGGACTGTGGGAGGAAACCAGAGTACCCAAAGGAAACCCACGCAGACACGGGTTGAATGTGCAAACTCCACACAGTCACCGAGGCTGGAATCAAACCTGGGTCCCTGGAACTGTGAGGCAACAGTGCTAACCACTGAGCTACCGCGCCGCCCTTTGTATCTGAGAACTTGGACACCTTGCATAGTTTATCCCAATGTCCTTTTGTACTGAAGAAGCATCACTGGACCCAAAACATGAACGCTGCTTCCTCTCTATAGATGCTGTTGAGGTTTTCAGCAATTTCTGTTTTTGTTTCTGATTTCCAACATCGGCAGTTCTTCTGTTTTTTTTTGTCCCCTTGTAGAACATAGCTTGCATCTATCTTAAAATGTCAGGTACTGTAAGGTAGACGAGGCCATCCACATTCCATACAAAAATTGAATGGCTTACTTACCTTATTGACAGTTGCAATAGAAGTTGTAAAGTTGAGAATTTGCAGTTGCTGCTGCAATTGCTTCAAATGTGCATTCTCCTCTGGAAGTGCATCAATTGTTTAATATTTAGGTGTTTTTAGAAGTGCTTTTTGGGAAGATTGATGGGCATGGAGATAATGATCAGTTTCATTATCCTTTCAGCTAAGTTAAAATTGGTAAACTCAGATTCCATACATTAATATTGACATGTGTCTACAAATTAGTCAATGTTTTCACCCAACATTATCTTGAACATTAAGCTGATTTCCTAAACATTTACAAATTTTGTAAGGACTTTTCTGGTCATCACTAGAAATACCAAAGGATTCAATTTTTCAGAACCTTTTGTTTCCTAAATTGATAAAAAGTTTGACTGCCTGTCTTTATCAGCTATCTGTTGTTCGATGAAGTGGAGGTGCTGTTGTTAAACTGAGATGGACAAAGTTAAGAATCACACAACACAAGGTTATAATCCAACAGGTTTACAGAGGAACTTAGCTTACATTACTTAGCTTATATTACAGTGTGGAAACAGGCCTTTAGGCCAAACAAGTCCACACCGACCCGCCGAAGCGCAACCCACCCATACCCCTACATTTATCCCTTACCTAACACTACGGGCAATTTAGTATGGCCAATTCACCTTACCTGCACATCTTTGGACTGTGGGAGGAAACCGGAGCACCCGGAGGAAACCCACGGGGAGAATGTGCAAACTCCACACAGTCAGTCGCCTGAGGCGGGAATTGAACCTGGGTCTCTGGCGCTGTGAGGCAGCAGTGCTAACCACTGGGCCACCGTGCCGCCCACCTCGATTATCCGAATACCAATTATCCGAAAATCGGATTATCCGAAGGAGATCTCAAGGGCCCAATAGAAATATTACAAAAAGACGTGTTTCCAACACTGATTGCGTCTTTTGTTTACAGTGATTAAATAGGCACCGTCTCCAAATGACTGATCTCCCACCCTTTCTCTCTCCCCACACTTTCACTGGAGTTCTACAGAGGTGTGTATCCTAAACCCCCCCTTGCCCAGATAATCTGGAGGGGGGGCTGTGTTGGGGGTGGGGCCTCACGTACTGTGATGCTGCCTTACCTCCTGAACGAGGAGCAGACTTAAAAAAACTCTCAGCCCCAGAGGAAAGGCATTTAATCGATTAACCGAACGAAATAGTGCCCGCCCATCATGTTCGGATAATCAAGGTTCCCCTGTATTTGTAAGTACTAGCTTTTGGCTAGTCAGGCTTCAGTTGCAAATTACAGTCCTTTTCACTGAGTCCGTGCCCACCAGGCTTTAGAATACAAGGCCTTGCTGTTGCTTACACTGGCCTCCAGCCAATGACTTGTCTCCAGGACTCAACTCCCTGGGCCAGCCTGGATTCAGACTGCCTCCTGCCCCGAGCTCCAGCCCTTGACCTGGCCCAGGGAGTTGAGGTGTGTGTAAATGTTGCTCCTTAGGTCCCTTTTAAACTGGGTGTGTTCTTGGAGAAGCGGTAATGGGCAGAGACTGACCAATCTTGGGATCATTTGGCATCAAGCTGCTCAGAGGGAGATCCAAGCTTACGTGTGTCATACTGACTTCCAAGGACTTTGTAACCCATCTTCCACTCTTATTTAACTTAATAACATTTTCATCATATTGTAAATCTCGGTCTGTGACTGACGAGAAATATAAGTAAAATCTGAATCTGTCTTAGTTTCACATTGATCTGGTTTGTTTCCTGGTGCACAGTTTTTAATTTCTATCATCTTTGTTACTGCTTACATTGTAAGGCTGATTGATTTTGTGATGACGTATGGATATCCTCAATTCATCTCAATTATTTCTCTGCTGAAAATTAAGGATGTGTGTGAAGGAGCTACTTAATTACTGTATACAACAGGAACCTCGATTATCCAAAGGACACAGGTGTGGAGTATTTTGTTTAGTTAATCAAATGCCGGATAACATAGTTAGCCAAGCATTGGGACCTCATGATCTTGTTTGGATAAATAGAAATTCGGCTAACCGAATGCCGGATAATCGAGTTTCCTCTGTAATTAACCACATATTCAGCTTGTAAGACCTTGATACTCCAAATACCAGGACAGAGGGTACATTGCATTGACATGATTTATATCCCACAAGTGTGCTGACCTCAACTCATAACTAAAAACACAGCTTAGTCTTCATTATGTATTCTCTTTGTACTCTATCTTTAAAATTAATTAGGTAAAGTTGCAAGTAAAAGATTAGATTAGATTCCCTACAGTGTGGAAACAGGCCTTTCAGCCCATCAGGTCCAATCAACACTCTGAAAAGTAACCCACCCAGACCCATTCCCCTACATTTTACCCCTAACTTCTCTGTGGGAAGCTAGGGAAGTGATTGCTGGGCCTCTTACTGAGATATTTGTATCATCAATAGTCACAGGTGAGGTGCTGGAAGATTGGAGGTTGGCTAACGTGGTGCTACTGTTTAAGAAGGGTGGTAAAGACAAGCCAGGGAACAATAGACCAGTGAGTCTGACATCGGTGGTGGGCAAGTTGTTGGAGGGAATCCTGAGGGACAGGATGTACATGTATTTGGAAAGGCAAGGACTGATTCAGGATAGTCAACATGGCTTTATGCATGGGAAATAATGTCTCACAAACTTGAATGAGTTTTTTGAGGAAGTAACAAAGAGGATTGATGAGGGCATCGCGGTAGATGTGATCTGTATGGACTTCAGTAAGGCTTTCGACAAGGTTCCCCATGGGAGACTGATTAGCAAGATTAGATCTCATGGAATACAGGGAGAACTAGCCACTTGGATGCAGAACTGGCTCAAAGGTAGAAGACAGAGGGTGGTGGTGGAGGGTTG
>NC_057711.1:127398251-127419009 GCF_004010195.1 Chiloscyllium plagiosum
GTTGGGAGGTCATGTTGCGGCTGTACAGGACATTGGTTAGGCCACTGTTGGAATATTGCATGCAATTCTGGTCTCCTTCCTATCGGAAAGATGTTGTGAAACTTGAAAGGGTTCAGAAAAGATTTACAAGGATGTTGCCAGGGTTGGAGGATCTGAGCTACAGGGAGAGGCTGAACAGGCTGGGGCTGTTTTCTTTGGAGCGGTGGAGGTTATAGAGGTTTACAAAATCATGAGGGGCATGGATAGGATAAATCTTTTCCCTGGGGTGGGGGAGTCCAGAACTCGAGGGCAAAGGTTTAGAGTGACAGGAGAAAGATATAAAAGAGACCTGAGGGGCAACCTTTTCACTCAGAGTGTGGTATGTGTATGGAGTGAGCTGCCAGAGGAATTGGTGGAGGATAGTACAATTGCAACATTTAAAAGGCATCTGGAGGGGTATAGGAATGGGAAGGGTTTCGAGGGATATTTTAATAGTACACCATAATCCTTTGTGAATTGATTCCAGTGCAGCTCAAAGCACTTTTTTTGTGGTGAGATTCTAGCTTTTGGTGTATACTTCAACCAAGATGAGAAAATCTACAATTCTAGATCTCTGAAATAAAAACAGAAAATGCTGGAACTTGTGTAACTCAGGCAGAAACTATGAAGATAGACATGGAGTTAAACCAGAGATGGTAAATCTGTGGAACTCATTGCCACAGAGGGCTGTGGAGGCCAAGGCATTGAATATATTTAAAACAGAGATAGATAAGTTTTTAATTAGTATAGGAATCAAGGGTTACAGGAGAAGGAGATCTTATCGTCCTCAGCTCCATTTTCCTACCTTTTTTCAATAACCGTTGATTCCTATACTGATCACAAATGTCTATGTCAGCCTTGAATATACTCGATGTTGCAGCCTCAACAGCTCTCTGTGGTAAAGAACTGCACAGATTTACTGCCTTAGGAGAAAAAAAGTCTTCCTCGCTTCTGTCTTAAATGGGTGACTCCTTAGTCCGAGGAGAAAGTGAGGTCTGCAGATGCTGGAGATCAAAGTTGAAACTTTATTGCTGGAACAGCACAGCAGGTCAGGCAGCATCCAGGGAACAGGAGATTCGACGTTTCGGGCACAGGCCCTTCTTCAGGAAAGGGCCTGTGCCCGAAGAAGGGCCTGTGCCCGAAACGTCGAATCTCCTGTTCCCTGGATGCTGCCTGACCTGCTGTGCTGTTCCAGCAATAAAGTTTCAACCCTGACTCCTTAGTCCCACTCATTTAATCTGTCGATATCCATCTGTAGGCTCTGTGCGATGGTTGCTCCACCATAGCTCACCAAGGATTTTACAAATAGAGTCCAATTTAAAGAACAGTTGTACAATTTAGTGAAAATTAGTAGTAAGCCAGGCGACTGAAAACAGTTCGAGAAACCAGCTAAAGATAATTAATCAGAGCTATAGGAGGAGAAATTTGAAAAGACAAATAAAATTACCAAGAAATACAAAAAGAGACTCAGGAAGCTTTGTAATATATAGAGTAGCTGAAGTAAATTTTTGTCCCTTGGTAGATGAGACTGGGAAATTCATAATTGAGAAACAAGGAAATGGCAGAGGCATTGAAAAATATTTTAGGTCTACAAGACCATTAAAAACAGGAACAGGAGGCAGCCATTCAGCCCTTCAGGCCTGCTCCATCATTCAACAGGATCATGGGTGATCCGGCATGCCTGACATTCCATTTTCCTGCCTTGCCTGTATCCCTCAATTTCCCCTTATGATCAAGGATCTATCTATTCCAGCCTTAAATATACACAAAGATTTTGCATCTATCGACATGATAAAAGGCATAACCATCCCAAAAGTAGTCAAAAAAAGGGATAAAGGGAGGAAGGAGCTTTAAACAATTAAAATCGCTTTTTTAAATTAAACAGCATCTATGGAACCAAGAGTGTGCCAGTTGATCAAATATTCTGGATAATTAAGAGGTCCACATAATCAATGTAAAAACACATTCTAAGAAATAGAAATGTAATGCATGGATATACACATCTCTGTTATACTTTATTTACAGCATAAATCACTTAAATAATAATGCAACTTTGAACATATAACAGTACAGCACAGTATAGGCCCTTCAGCCCTTGATGTTGTGCCGACCTTTTATTCTACTCCAAGATCAAACAAGCCTACATACCCTTCATTGGGAAAAAGTCTTTGGCTATCCATCTCTATCTATGCCCCTCATCATCTTGTACACCTTGATCAAGTCACCTCTCATCCTTCTTCACTCCAATGAGAAAAGCCCTAGCTCCCTCAACCATTCTTCATAAGGCATGCCCTCCATAATGAGGCAAGCAGAACTGAACACAATATCCCAAGTGTGATCTAACCAGAGCTTCATTGGGCTGTATCATAACTTGCGGCTCAATCTCCCTGCTAATAAAAGTTAACACACCATATGCCGCCATAACAATTCTATCAACTTGGGTGGCAACTTTGAGGGATCTATGGACATGGACCCCAAGATTCCTCTGTTCTTCCACACTGCCAAGAATCCTGCCTTTAACCCTGTATTCTGCATTCAAATTTGGCCTTCCAAAATGAATCACTTCACACTTTTCCAGGTTGAAGTCCATCTGCCACTTATCAGCCCAGTTCTACATCCTGTCAATATCTCATTGCAACCTACAACAGCCATCCACACTATCCACCAACCTTTATGTCATCGGCAAACTTACTAACCCTTCCGCTTCCTCATCCAAGTCCTTTATAAAAATCACAAAGAGCAGAGGTCCCAGAACCGATCCCATGGTTGAGTTCCCAGCTGAATACTTTCCATCTACCACCATCCTCGGTCTTCTATGGCCTGCCAATTCACTATCCAGACAGACAGGTTTCCCTGTATTTCATGCCTCCTTACTTTCTGATTGAACCTACCATGGGGAGCCTTATCAAATGCCTTGCTAAAATCTCTGTACATTCACTGCTCTACCTTCATCAACGTATTTTGTCACATCCTTAGAGAATTCAATAAGGTTTGTGAGGCATGACCTGCCTCTCACAAACTCATGCTGACTATCTCTAATCAAGCCATGGCTTTTCAAGTCTTCAGATATTCTGTCTCTCAAAATCCTCTCCAATAATTTGCCCACCACTGACGTAAGACTGATTGGTCTGTAGTTCCCAGATTACCCTTATTCACTTGCTTGAACAAGGGAATAACATTTGTTGCCCTCCAATCATCTTGTACTACTCCAGTGGACAGTGAAGACGCAAAGATCATCACCAAAGGCACAACAATCTCTTTCCTCACTTCCTGTAATAACATTGGATGTATCCCGTCTGGTTCAGGGGACTTATCTATCCTTATGTTTTTCAAAATTTTCACCACATCCTCCTTCTTAACATCAACCTGTTCGAACATATCAGACTGTTTCATTCTGTCCTCACAAATGTCTAGGTCCCTTTCAGTAGTGAATATTGAAGCAAAGTATTCATTAAGGACCTCCCCTAATTCCTCTGACTCCAGGCGCACGTTCCCTCCTCTATCCCTGATTAGCCCTACCCTCACTCTGGCCATCCTCTTGTTTCTCACTTAAGCGCAGAACTCCTTAGGGTATTCATTAATCCTACCTGCTAAAGCTTTGTCATGCCCCTTTTGAATTCTAAGTCCATTCTTCAGATCCTTCCTCGATACCTTCTAACCCTCTAGAGCCCTGTCTGATCCCTTGCTTCGAGGAGAAAGTGAGGACTGCAGATGCTGGAGATCAGAGCTGAAAATGTGTTGCTGGAAAAGCGCAGCAGGTCAGGCAGCATCCAAGGAACAGGAGAATCGACGTTTCAGGCATAAGCCCTTCTTCAGGAAGGGCTGAAGAAGGGCTTATGCCCAAAACATCGATTCTCCTGTTCCTTGAATGCTGCCTGACCTGCTGCGCTTTTCCAGCAACACATTTTCAGCTCTGATCCCTTGCTTCCTCAACCTTAAATAAACTTCCTTCTTCCTCTTGACTAGATGTTCCACTTCCCTTGTCATCCAAGGTTCTTTCACCCTACCATCCCTTCCTTGCCTCAGTGGGACAAACCTGCCCAGCACTATCAGCAAGTACTCCCTAAACAATTTCCACATTTCTATCGTGCATTTCCCTGAGAACATCTGTTCCAAATTTAAGTACTCCAGTTCCTGCCTAATAGCATTATAACTCTCCCTCCTCCAATTAAATACTTTCCCATACCGTCTGCTTTGTATCTCTTCATAACTATAGTAACTTTGCCTTAAATAAAACTTAGCAGCAGAGAGCCTTCTCACTTGCACCCTCAACTGACTACTTGGACATCAGGGGAGATTGCGATAATACAGTACACTCGTGGCATTTGAAGTATATAATCTTTGCCGGTTTATTGAGACTGCTGGTTCATAAGGTATCAGTTACCATACTCAGTAAATTCATACGACTAAAGGCTGACAAGTCCTCTAGAACTATAACATTTAAAAGACATCTGGATTGGCCTATGAACAGGACGACTTTAAGAGATATGGGCTAAACTCTGGCAAATGGGGATAGGTCAGATTGAGATGTCTTGTTGGCATGACGAGTTGGACAGAATGGTCTGTTTCCATGCTGCATGACCACGTCTCTATAACTGCTGCTTGGTGTCTTTGGGACTTAAAAGAAATTGCTGCAACCTTTGAAAATTAACTAGATTATGGAATTTTTCAACTCAATGGAACCTATTCAAGGAAGGAGAAAAATCTCGAAATTTGGGGCCCAGTTAGATTAACATTTGACATTAGAAAAAGCTGGAATTCATTATTAAGGGGCGAGTATCACGGCATTTAAAAAAAAATACAAGAGTCAACATTGGTAGGCGAAAAAGAGATCATGTTTTACTAATTTGTTAGATTCTTTGAGGGTGTAACAAATGGGATGGTTAAATGAGAACCAATGGATATAGATTTCCAAAAGGCATTTGAGAAGATGCCATATAGAAGATTATTATGTAGAAGATAAGAAGTTATGAAACAAAAACAATTTGCTAGAGAAACTCAAGAGGTCTAGCAGCATCTATTAAGAAAGAAAGAGTTCACATTTCAAATCCAGACTTACTTCTTCAGAATGCTTACTGTTAACTCTGTTTCTTATTCCACAGATGCGATCTGACCTGCTGAGATTCTTCAGCAATTTGTTTTTGTTCCAGATTTCCAATTATGATATTGGGGATGATACATTATTATGAATAGAAGATTGTGAAATGGACAATAAATTAATTATTTTCAGGCTGACAAACTGCAACCAGTGGAGTGCCACAGGATCAGTGCTGGGGTCTTAAATACTTCTGACTTGGATAAAAAGACTGTGTATTATATTCAAATGTGCTGACAACACAAAATTAGTAGAAAAGCAAATTGTGTGGACTATGAAGAAATACTGCAGATTGCAAATGAAACTGCTTTAATTTCAAAGCATGACCTGGTGTCCTCAATTTTTGTTACATGCCACCCCCACACACAGCTGTGAATTGTTTGTGTCTTTCTGACTTAGCTCTCAGCAAAATAGAACAATGTTCCCCTTCTTACACCTTCATGTACATTCACTTTACATCTTGAACTCCCCTTCACCACTATAAAGGCAACCCTTAGTCTTTGACTGTGGGCATTTTCATAATTTCTCCCATTTGCTACTTCTCCTCAGCATAAAAACCATAATTTTCCCTTTCAATTCTGAAGAAATCATATCAGACTTAAAATGTTAACTCCGTTTCTCACTCCAGACCTGCTGAGTTTCTCCAGAAATCTGTTTTTATTTAAATTGAATTAATGTTTACAATGAAACTAAAATTTCCACAATGTCACTGCAAAACATAGATGGGCACTGAAAGAGATACATTTCAGTTACTGCAGTTCTGTGGAAAGTGAGCACTAAATCAATGTGTAATTATAAAGCTCCTCAAATAGCCTTCTTTGGAGGCATGAACGCAAGAGTTCTGAATTTGGCAGCTTCAAACCATAGGTCAACTTCTCAACATCCACCCTCACTCACTCACTCAGAAGTCTTTGCACTCCCATGAGGCTTGTGAGTCACCTTCAATCATATCCTCTAAATTCTCCCAGATAAATGCGTTTGAACTGATGTGTGGATTGAAAATGTGACTGAGGCAGAATGTGGTTTGAGAGGTTGTGACAGAGGTACATGGGGCAAAGTTACATCCCAGAGATTCCTGTGTGGCCTAATTATCAACCTCTTCCACACTGTCACTGTCTAGTCTTCCAGCGAAGTTTGAAAATTGGAAAATGCAGACTGGGCAGCATCTGTAAAAAGAAAAATAATGTTTCAGGTCAATAACCCACCCAGGAGAAGGAAGGGATTATATCTACTTTATTTTGATCAACATCATTTTTCATATTTTTCCCCTCTCACTTTAAACCTATGCCCTCTAGTTTTGGCTCCTCCACCCCAGGGAAAAGACTTTGTCTATTTACCCTATCCATGCCCCTTATGATTTTATAAACCTCTATAAGGTCACACCTCAGCCTCCAACGCTCCAGGGAAAATAGCCCAGTCTATTCAGCCTCTTCATACAGCTCAATCCTCCAACCCTGGTAACATCCTTGTAAATATTTTCTGAACCTTTTGACTTTGACAACAACCTTTCTATAGCAGGGAAACCAGAATCTTCCTCTTTTATACCAATTTCTGTTCTTGAATTCTAAGACCACAACGTCAAAGCTAAGAATGGATGAAGATTACACCTCTGGGGTTTTTATCAGAAAGAGAAGGGGAGGAAGCTTCCAGTTGTGTAGTGCTTCATGAAGATAAGACATCTTTTGTCACAAACCTGCAGTGTCATCATGTTCCAAATTTTCCTTCTTCCCACTGCAAGAGCAGTGATTTTCCAGGAGGTCAAAAAATATTCCCTGTTGAGGACAGCACTTGAGTAACTTACCTGAAATGGACATTAGGTAATGCAATACTATATTTATGTGCCTCCTGGCTTGCCACATGGTCTCCACCATAAAATACCTACTGTAGGTATCCATCTTAGAGAACATTGAACAAAAACACAGAACAAATTAGACTGTTACCTGCAAATTTGCAACATGATATCAGAATAAAGCTGAGATTGAGTGTTGGAGAGCTGTGCAGAAGCACAACTACTAAAAGAGAACAGAGGTATGATAAGAGCTGTTGAAAACTAAAAAACAAAACAGAGAAGCAGGCTGTGGTTGCAAGGATAGGGTAAGACACAATGGTTGCAAATGTTCCTTTCCCAGGAGAATTTGAAATGAAAGATGATAGAAGCAGAAATGGCAGCTTTTCCATTTGCAATGGCAAAATTACAACATTATGACACATGTAATTAACAAGCCAGAGCAGCTATGAGGAGCTACACATGTTTAATTCTTGGGGAAGAGATTGTTACAAAGTGCATTCCACGTTAAATTTTTCTGATGAACAAAATAAATGAACAACAGAAATTTTCAAATCCTAGAGGGCACACCTTGAACTCCAAGTGAACATCTCAGTGTTTACTGTGGAAAAGGACATGGAAGAGATAAAATATAGGGAATTAGATGGTGACATCTTGAAAAATGTCCATATTACTGAGGAGGAGGTGCTGGATGTCTTGAAATGCATAAAAGTGGATAAATCCCCAGGACCTGATCAGGTGTACCCGAGAATTCTGTGGGAAGCTAGGGAAGTGATTGCTGGGCCTCTTGCTGAGATGTTCATCAATGGTCACAGGTGAGGTGCCAGAAGACTGAAGGTTGGCTAATGTGGTGCCACTGTATAAGAAAGGAGGTGAGGACAAGCCAGGGAACTATAGACCGATGAGCCTGACGTCGGTGGTGGGCAAGATGTTGGAGGGAATCCTGAGGACAGGATGTTCATGTGTTTGGAAATGCAAGGACTGATTAGGGACGGTCAACATGGCTACGTGCATGGGAAATCATGTCTCACAAACTTGATTGAGTTTTTTGAAGGAGTAACAAAGAGGATTGATGAGGGCAGTGCGGTAGATGTGATCTATATGGACTTCAGTAAGGCATTCAACAAGGTTCCCCATGGGAAACTGGTTAGCAAGGTTAGATCTCACAGAATAAAGGGAGAACTAGCCATTTGGATGCAGAACTGGCTCAAAGGTAGAAGACAGAGGGTGGTGGTGGAGGGCTGTTTTTCAGACTGGAGGCCTGTGACCAGTGGAGTGCCACAAGGATTGGTGCTGGGTCCACTACTTCTCATCATTTATAGAAATGATTTGGGTGTGACCATAAGAGGTATATAGTTAGTAAGTTTGCAGATGACACCAAAATTGGAGGTGTAGTGGACAGCAAAGAAGGTTACCTCAGATTACAACAGGATCTTGATCAGATGGGCCAATGGACTGAGAAGTGGCAGATGGAGTTTAATTTAGATAAATGCGAGGTGCTGCATTTTGGGAAAGCAAATCTTAGCAGAACTTATACACTTAATGGTAAGGTCCTCTGGAGTATTGCTGAACAAAGAGACCTTGGAGTGCAGGTTCATAGCTCCTTGAAAGTGGAGTTGCAGGTAGATAGGATAGTGAAGGAGGCATTTGGTATGATTTCCTTTATTGGTCAGAGTATTGAGTACAGGAATTGGGAGGTTATGTTGCAGCTGTACAGGACATTGGTTAGGCCACTGTTGGAATATTGCATGCAATTCTGGTCTCCTTCCTGTAGGAAAGATGTTGCGAAACTTGAAAGGGTTCAGGAAAGATTTACAAGGATGTTGCCAGGGTTGGAGGATTTGAACTATAGGAAGAGGTTGAATAGACTAGGGCTGTTTTCCGTGGAGCATTGGAGGCTGAGGGGTGACCTTATAGAGGTTTACAAAATCATGAGGGGCATGGAATGGAAAAATAGACAAAGTCTTTTCCCTGGGGTGGGGGTGTCCAGAACTAGAGGGCATAGGTTTAGGATGAGAGGGGCAAGATATAAAAGAGACCTAAGGTGCATCTTTTTCATGCAGAGGGTGGTACGTGTATGGAATGAGCTGCCAGAGGAAGTGGTGAGTCTGGTAAAATTGCAACATTTAAAAGGCATTTGGATGGGTATATGAATAGGAATGGTTTGGAGGGATATGGGCTGGGTGCTGGCAGGTGGGACTAGATTGGGTTGGGATATCTGGTTGGCATGGACAAGTTGGACCGAAGGGTCTGTTTCTGTACTGTACATCTCTATGACTCTTTATGAATATTAGAAGTTCAATATTTGCGCCAAAATTGAAAAAAGAATACACTATCTGGCAGCATTAATATAGCTTACAGAATCCTGTAAATTTGCACAATTATAAAAAAAAGTCTAATTATAGACAGGATATTATTAGCCAATCCTGTATTAGCTGAGGTTGCCATGAACATCCCACCTTCTCAATGTCACCTCTCAGCTGAGGCGTTAAACCACCACCAATCATGTCTTTGTAATGAAAGGGCAGCTCTGTGGTCCTCTGGGACAATGATGATATTTCATTCATCATAAGAGAACCTGCAGTGAACGTACATCCACTGAGAGCAAAAACCTACTCTCAGGAAAGTGATCAACATGTGGAGAAGTACAGATGTTGTAAATGAACAGGTAGAGAATAAAGATTTGGGAGATTTGACTTAACCAAGTCAAATGGCAAGGCTGAGCTGGCAATGAAAATTGCTAAACGAATCAAAGAATTTAAGCAAAGCCCTCACAGATGTATATAAGAAAATCTCTTTATGATGAAATCTACTGAAAGCATGAAGAATTGCCCATTAAATGTTACATGACCAATAGCAAAGAAAAACCATCAAGGTGTATGTAGTAACAGTGAGTGAGTAAATCAAGGTAAAATAGGAGAAAGTCATATTTCATTTTGATAAAATTGCCAAATAATTGCCAGAACTGAATAGTGGAGAATCAGTCAGGAGACATGTCTTCAACAGTCTCAGTAAGAATTGGCCCCAATGTCAACTTGGGACCTGGACAGAGCAGTTGTCACCTTGGCCAAATGCAATGATGGAAGTTAATGACCAAGCATACCTTCATAGCAGCAGGCACAGCAGACATCTACACACAACTCGAGAAGCTGTTCGTTCCTTCACAGCAGACGGCCGATTGGAAGATGTGAACTTACCAAATGCACAGACCACAGATGAATATCAGGCCCAGAAGTCCATTGCAACCAAATAACAGAAATGGAACAACAATCAATACCACATCAACAATGACTTGGAAACAACACTTCCTGGAGAAGTTACATTTTCAGAAGAACAATCATACCTGGATGCATGTATGTCATTAAGAGAGTGGCACAATTTAAAGTCTGTAAATGTATTGCATGTGCAGTGACTGACAAGAATAGCAAACTGCTAATGCATGTGAACAGTTCTATGTATAATGAGTAACATGGGTAACTCACCATGTACATTACAATCCTTGTAAAGGGGAATTGTTTGGGAAAACAATGTAAAACTGCACTAGTGTGTCACTTGGCTTGCTGCAGTGTGTGATCCCCACCATGAGGCACTCACTGCAGACATCTATTTCATAGCCAGTTCAATAAAGACACTGTAGAAGCTAAAGAGAGTGCTCTTGTGGGGCAGTGGTAATGTCTCTATGTTGAGCCTGGAGGACAGGGTCCACGTCCGACCTACTCAAGGTATGTCATTAACATCACTGAACAGGTTGATTAAAAATAGATACAAGCTAGACTACTGTCCTGTAACCTCCAAACAGTTTCTTTTCAAACTAGCAAGTGGAATAAATGAGCTGCTTGTGCTGAATGGCATCGATAACTTGAACAAGAGATATGAGCATATTAACTAGTTCAAATAAAGGAAGGTGTTTGAACATGAAAGTATTTTCTCTTGGTGGAGATATGTAGCAATGCTAATAGGATCCTTACTGAATACTTCTTTAAACATTTTGAATAGTTAGTTGTTACTTTTAGTGGATGAAAGATATGTAGGTTCCAAAGAAATAGGAGAGTATTATGTGGCCTTGTCAGCCCTTGATATTTCATACTTGTTACAGCATTGATCTGCAGTTCCACCAATGACAGAGTTGGCTTTCAATGCCTGGATCTCCTCTCTTCACAGATTCCATAGTCAGGCAAGCACTCTGTGTCACTTCAGCTCAGGAGGGTTAAACAGATCTGTTTCAGAAATTATAGCATCATCTATTTTCCCACATATGCATCCTAGTTTGGAAGTAGCTAGTGTAAGCAACCATGTTAAAATGTTTTACAAATTGGCGCAAAAGAAACACAAAATAGAGGCAAAGTACAAGCTGAGTTGCAGTGAGTTGACATTTTTCCTAAATTTTATTTTTATTGATGACAATGAAATACATAAACATTTTAGTTTGTTTCCTTAGAACTGGAAGAAATCATAAATGGGCAGCATCCAAAAGGAACAAAAGAAAAAGGAAGTGGCAGGAGATGCACAATGATCAAACAAAATGGAACAGCCAGCTTTGATCAAGAACAAGAAATGGTTAAAAGGAGAAGTGATATCGTACCAGCTACAAAAGCTGGCAACCCTGCAGTAAACAATCCTTTTCAAATAGGGTATCTTCATATGGCTCAACTTAGCTGATGTCATAAGAGGCCAATCCTTCAGAGCAGGTTCTGCCATAAATGATGATTAGGGGTTTTATAAGATGATTAGGGGTTTAGATAGGGTTGACCGTGAGGACATTTTTCCACATATGGAGCCAGCTATTACGAGGGGGCATAGCTTTAAATTAAGGGGTGGTAGGTAATAGGACAGATGTTAGGGATAGGTTCTTTACTCAGCGAGTCGTGAGTTCATGGAATGCCCTGCCAGTAGCAGTGGTGGACTCTCCCTCTTTATGGGCATTTAAGCGGGCATTGGAAAGGCATATGGAGGATAGTGGGCTAGTGTAGGTTAGGTGGGCTTGGATCGGTGCAACATCGAGGGCCAAAGGGCCTGTACTACGCTGTATTCTTCTATGTTCTAAATACATGAAGCTGTTAATTGTCATTGTGGGTATTTATTTTCAGTATTGGAGTCTGTTGTCAAGTTACTGTAGCCCCTGATTATCATGGTGGCCAGCAGTGTCATCATCAAAAGCAAGCACATTGACAGAGATCAACTGTTAGAAGATAAACGTGTGTAAAGTATTAAAGACAACTCAGCAAGGAGAATGGAAAACATGAAAACTGGCAAAGTAGAACAGGCATCTGCAGCCAAGAAGTCTAGAAGAATATAGTTCAGGTGGCAACAATTTCTGCCAACATGGATCTAAATGAATGTCTTTACAGCAAGAGATTTGTCTTATAAAGAAATATGTAAATGTAAAAGCCTACAAGTTGACTAATTTTTCAATAATTCTGCATCAGATTATTTTTAGAAGTATATCACATATGAGATTAATAGTTATATGCTAATAGCTTGACTAATAGCATTGTCAGTGATGTTCACCAAGACCTGGGTGAACATGTTTTCTAGTGAGGTCCTGTTCAAAATATGCTTATGTACATAAACAACATAAATACTTAACAAACGTTCATCAGGTTGCACAAGTATGATATCCAGTCCTCAAACGTCTAAGACTTTCAAAATCTTCATGATGTTTTTACAAATTACAAACCAAATGCCATTTTGTGGAAAAATTGCCCCAAGTTTATTTTCATATGATGGAATGGGCAGGGTTTGGGTGAGGTCAGAAAATCTTGATGTATATTCAGCATGCTTGTCAGTGGCCTTCTACCTCAGCCTCGTAACATGAGCTTTATCTCCAGTCGCGGTGAGCATAATGTAGGCTTGCACAACAATTTCAATTCCAATATGTTAAGGTCATTCTCTCATTTGAAGGAGTTTGGAGCTGAGGACCAAAGAAAAGGGAGTTGGAGAATAGTGTCAAAACGAGCAAATGTTGTTGCTATTTAGTACAGCTGCCCTCAATGTTCTGCTGATTGTTGCAACAAGTGAAAGATATAGGCAAATGCCTGCAACAGGGATCAAGGAGGTGTGGCTGAACATGCAGAGTGGGCTAGAAATTGAAGCATCGTACCAACTTAGTGAAGAAAGCAAGGTACTCAGAAAAGAGTAGTTGATTGCCACATTAACCTTTATCCTGCTGTCTGCAGCATTTTAGCACCTTACTGTGCTCTATCAAGCACTCTCTAATGTACTTCACCTCCCAACCATTCACTCTGTAGTTGCTTCCCTTTCTTTGCACTATCTCCATTTCTACATCCACTACTTCACTCACCTTTAATCTTATGTAATGTTGAATCCTCCTTCAGTAACTCTTCCTACATGGTTTTGGATTACCATCCCATTATATTCAATCATAAGATTCTTCCTTCTTTCCTTGCAGTGCTCACACAACACCAGTTTATAGTCCAATGGATTTATTGGAATCACAAGCTTTCGGAGTGCTGCTCTTTTGTCAGGTGAAGAGCAGGGCACAGCACAGGCACAGAATTTATAGGTGGAGAGATAATGGCAAGATAATTCCAGGTAATTAAGTGTGTCAACAGATAAGTAAAAATAGTGTGAATTGAGTGTCGACATAAAAAGTCTTTGCAGGTGATCAAAAGTGTCAAACAGTGTGAGTGAAGTGTCAACAGCTGAATAAAAAGTGAAGGGATGACTTATGAACTGATCAATTAGAGCTCAGGGATAATTGCAAATAATCAAAAATAAAATAATGTTATAGACAAACCAAATGGCTGGAACAATGAGTAGGTATCAGATTTACATGCCAAGGGTCTAACCAAAGTAACAATTAACCAAAAACTGTACAAATTAATTGAGATAATAACAAATTATCAAAGTAGTGGTGTCAAAACAGAACAGTAAGAATGATTTTACAAACACAGAATAGTATGGTGGGGTTGCATGTAATGCGACATGAACCCACCATCACAGTTGAGTCTGTCCTCATGAGCATGGTGATATGGTGCTATTTCTCAGGAAGTTGCATGGGAGAGCTCTGATGGTGGGAGAACTTGGGATCAGGATGTAGGAAAAACACCTGCTCCTCCTACCTTAAAAGGAAAAGGAATATTACTGATGCATTGTCTCTTACTGACCCCCATTACCCCCACTGACCCTGACATATTGTAGTTGGGATTCCCAAAGTCTTAGCAACCCATTTGCTCAAAGCAAGGTAGATGGACACTCAGTTCCTGTGATCTGTCCTGTCTCATCTGAATGAAAGCTTGTACCTAGATTAGAACAGAGAACATTACAGTGCAACACTGGCCTTTCAGACCTCGATGTTGCGGCGACATGTGAAACCAATCTGAAGCCAATTTAATCTACATCTAGAATGTAGGAGCTTTTAACCCTCAACCAATCCACTTGCCCATAATGAACACCTCATCCAACCTAGGCTACACCACATCCTTGATGGTTTGAGTGTGATGTACAGAGTGGTGGAAGGTAAAACATTGTGTGGAAATGTATGCCCTCAATCATAACTCTGGAACCATGATGTGTAGATTCTTCACAACAATCTCATGCCAGTAAGAGCCTTGAGCTCATGTAGCTCTGCAGTCTGGTAGGTCCAGTATATCAGTGCAGAGCTTGGAACGAGGAAATTGGAAAGATTAACCCCGCGGAGATATGATGTGGAGGTGCTGGTATTGGACTGGGGTGGAAAAGGTAAAATATCCCACAACACCGGGTTATAGTTCAACAGGTTTATTTGAAACCACAAGCTTTCAGAGCACTGCTCCTTTAGCTGCCGGAGAAAAGGCAGGGGCTCCAACAGCTTGTGGTTTCAAGTAAACCTGTGGCACAATAACCCAGTGTTGTGTGATTTTTCACCTAAGGAGATAGTGAGGAATGCAGATGCTGCAGAGTCAGAGTTGATAAAGTGTGGTGTTGGAAAAAGAACAACAGGTCAAGCAGCATCTGGGGAGCAGGAGAGTCAACATTGTGGGCAGGATTCTTCATCAGGACTGGGGAGGGGGAAGGGGACTGAGAAATAAATCAGGGGTGAGGCTAGGGGAAAGGTAGGCAGGATGGCTGTAGGTAGATGTAGGTAGGAAGTGACTGTGATAGGCCAGTGGGAAGAGTGGAGTGGATAGGTGGGAAAGAAGATGGACAGGTAGGTCAGGTCAAGAGGGCTTCACCACATCGGAGGGTTGGATCAGAGATGGTGGAAGAGAAGATTTGAAAACTGGTGAATTCAATGTCAAGGCCATGTGGTTGTAGGCTCCTAAGGTGAAAGATGAGGTGTTTCTCCTCCAGTTTGCGGGTGGCCCGGTTTAGATGGTGGAAGAGGCCCAGAATGGACATGTCATCAGGGGAGTGGGAGGGGGACTTGAAATGGATGGCCAGTGGAAGGTGGGGTTTGTTGGTGCATACAGGCCAGAGATGTTCCCTGAACTGTTCTGTGAGTTTGCGCCCATTCTCTCTGATGCAGAGGAGACCATACTAAGAGCAACAGATGCAGTAACTGAGGTTTGAGGATATGCAAGTAAATCTCTGCCAGATTTGGAATGATCCTTTGGGGCCTTGGAAGGAAGTGACGGGGAGGTGTGGGTGCAGGTTTTGCACCTCTTGAGGTGGCAGGGGAAGGCACCAGGTGTGGAGAGAGAGTTGGTGGGGAGTGTGAACCAAACAAAGGAGTTGCAGAGGGAACAGTCCCTACGGAACACATATAGGTGTGGGGAGAGAAATATATTTTGGTGATTGAGTCTGACTGTAGATGGCAAAAATGGTAGAGGATGATGCATTGGATTTGGAGATCAATGGGGTGGAATGTGAGGACCAGGGGATTCTATCCTTGTTGTGGTTGGGAGTGGGGTTCGAGGGCAGAGGTGCGGGAAATGGAGGAGATGCAATTGAGGGCACTGTTGATCACGGGGGATGAACTCCTGGCAAAACTGTTGGGTAGGAAGGTCAATGGGAGAGCAGGGACAGGAAATTAGTTTATCTGGAGCCATCAACCATTGGCCCAACATATCCTATCAAGAAGTCAAAGGGACAGAGGGAAAATGTAAGGTGAGTGTTGAAGGACTAATGTTTCGGGTGTTTTTAATGGTGTGTACCTGAGGGCAGAGAAATGAAAGGACACACAATAGCAGGAGTAATAAATACAAAACCTGAGAGAGATAGGGTAACAGAAATAATGATTTCAAGTCTGGAGCAGCCAAATTGTGTATGCAAATATTCAGAGAAACACAGAGCATCACACATGGTCACAAGATCAGGAGAGCTACATTTTGAAATAAACAAAAGAATAGGGAAAAAAAGGTTAGAAAACCATTGGACCTCTTGCTTTAACACTAACACCGTGTGGGCGGCACGGTGGTACAGTGGTTAGAACTGCTGTCTCACAGCGCCAGAGACCCGGGTTCAATTCCCGCCTCAGGCGACTGACTGTGTGGAGTTTGCACGTTCTCCCCGTGTCTGCGTGGGTTTCCTCCAGGTGCTCAGGTTTCCTCCCACAGTCCAAAGATGTGCACGGTCAGGTGAATTGGCAGTATTAAATTGCCCATAGTGTTAGGTTAGGGGTATGGGTGGGTTTCGCTTCGGCGGGTCGGTGTGGACTTGTTGGGCCAAAGGGCCTGTTTCCACACTGTAATCTAATCTACACAATCTAAAGTTAATGCTCATTGATTGGAATTAGTAACAGACTGATATGCAGGTGCAGAGACATGTTTTTTTTAGATTAGATTACTTACAGTGTGGAAACAGGCCCTTCGGCCTAACAAGTCCACACCGACCCGCCGAAGCGCAACCCACCCATACCCTTACATTTACGCCTTACCGAACACTACGGACAATTTAGCATGACCAATTCACCTGACCTGCACATCTTTGGACTGTGGGAGGAAACCGGAGCACCCGGAGGAAACCCACGCAAACACGGGGAGAACGTGCAAACTCCACACAGTCAGTCGCCTGAGGCGGGAACTGAACCCGGGTCTCCGGCGCTGTGAGGCAGCAGTGCTAAATAGCTTCTAGTGTGTGAGACTAGAAGCTATTTAAAGGTCACAGCACTGACATATGTATTTCCATGAATTCAAATATTCCGTGGCCACAGTGAAACAGCTGTTGCTGGTGCCTAGACTTCTGTGGTGTAAAATTATGTCCCAATACATGTGTGAATCATAATGTAACACATGTATTGGGCCAAGCAGTGGAATGTGGTGAAACGGTTAAAAATTATGTCCCAATACATGTGTGAATCTAACCGGAATGGAGGTGTTGCTTAGTCCCGTGTGAATCTTATTACACACCTCCCCGTGTGAATCTTCTTATCTGTATGTAACCAGAATGGAATGTGTTTTTTAGCCTTGCTCTGCTGTTCACATGAATGTTTATATCTGGAAAAGAGTATATCAGCTGGAAAAGTCTCCAGTTCGGTAGAGTCTGCTCCGGGGTTGCGTTTAACCGCCGAGCGTGGGTTGTTGGCAACCGCTCTACGAGAACTGACGGCTCCCAGTTCCGGTAACATGTAGAGTGAGTATAAGCCAGACCCGTCGTAAGTACGAGACCTGGTTGTGGCGACGCTGCGGGGAATAAAACACTTATATTCTAGCAGACTCGCCTCTTGGCTGTTTGTTCTGTGTCAGACTACTTTCCTGCGAGCCTGGTCCTTGACCTTGAGAATTTTTTAAAACAACTTCCACACACAAAAATGATTAGCAAGCTGACAGACAGTGGTCCATGTGGATGGATTCTTGGGAATCTGCTGTTTAATCAAAGAAAAACAACAGTAAATGTACTGCCCTGAAAGTCATCAATGTCAAACCGAGACTTGAGAATAGCTTTAGTGAAACCAATTTGACCATTTTCCATTAAAACTTCAAGGGCAGTAGGCTCTGTGATATAAAATTAATTCCCCAGTTTGATCACTGCCAGTTAAGCAAAAGCTACAGCTATAAATCACTGTTTCATTCACTATTGCAGATACAGGAAAGATACTTCCATGGTGTGTTTTGACATTCAGGCAGTGACAGGTGACTGAAATTTGTTGAATATGTCCCTCACTGAAAGTACTGTGTAGAATCCCTTGAGAAGAATAGTGTTGATACATTGGTGATCCATTTAGTCCCTGATCCGGTTAAAATTAGTGTGAATTGTTGGTAGCAGTGTTTCATTTGAAGGCTAGATATAACCTAATGTTCGCAACTGAACCTTATCCTCAGTGCAGGGAAATCCTGACTCACCTCACTCCACTTAAATCAATACCACCCTTCCCAGTTTCTGCCTAACTATATTGTTTTTGCTGTGTGCACTAACCTGGATTTTAAATATACTTTTTTTTGCATTCATTTTATAGGCTAATTTCAAAGCTCAATTTTTGAGTTTCTACAGGTACTCAAAATGCAGATATCTAAATACAAAAGGTAATCCCATCTGGCATTGAATATATAAATAATGGAAGGTTAGACACATTTCTGACATAGAAACTGCTATAAAAATAAATACTTTTTTGTTGATATACCCTTTTATTTTTATTTGCCTGCAAGATACTCCCTAAACAGCATTAATTAATACTTTCCCTTCAGATAATTACAGAGAAATATACCTCTGTGATGTTTTGAAGGGGCATCCTGGATGAAGGTCTAAGATGGGCCTGCACTGCGCTGTAAAGTTCTATGACTCAGTAGCTCCATACGCCTGGTGAATTATAATCATTAACAGAACCGGATAACACCTGCAGCATAGCGATGATGTTCAAACTGATCTCATTACTAAATGAGACATTTTGATCTGACAGCTGAGAACAGACTGTCAATTTATAAAAGACTGATTAAACCACAAGTAACATTTGGGCTGCCTCAGCCACCAGTTTTAATAATTATTTTTTCCACCAAGTCAGGATAGATTAGATTAGATTACTTACAGTGTGGAAACAGGCCCTTCGGCCCAACACGTTCACACCGACCCACCGATGCGCAACCCACCCAGATCCATCCCCCTACATTTAACCCTTCACCTAACACTACAGGCAATTTAGCACAGCCAATTCATCTAACCTGCACATTTTTGGATTGTGGGAGGAAACCGGAGGACCCAGAGAAAACCCACGCAGACACGGGGAGAATGTGCAAACTCCACGCTAGAGAGTCAGGAATTGAACCCAGGTCTCTGGCGCTGTGAGGCAGCAGTGCTAACCACTGTGCCACCGTGCCGCCCACTGCCGTCCTTGATGTGTCTAACCATGTCTCTCTCCATTCATGTTTCCTATGTCCATCATAGGTGTTTTATCAAAAGAGAGTGAAGTATTATTAAAATTATATGGTAACTCATGATCACTTAGTTCTTTGCCCTGCAGACTTACCTTTTGCGAGATTATCAAATATAAACTTACCATTCAAAGGTCTAAATGAGCCAATGAAAACTTTCTTCTTTTAAATAATGGTGCATTATATCTCTATGAAATTAGACCAACAGGTTATTTTCACACTTTTTGCAACAAAATCCATACATCATAAACCATAAATACCTGTCACATAATGCATGCAAGCAGACATCATTAAATACAAGCAATTATAAAGCATTAGTGCTAATCTACAGAATCACAGTAACTATACATACTGTAAACATGCTCCCTCAGTAACCTCACGTACAGTTTGAGCCCTCCCGTAGAAATTCTTTCCACATCATTTGACTCTGCATGGAGGGACTTCCTGTATGGACTGCTCCATTATTTCTTCACCCTTCTAAATCGTTCTGATGTGTTCTAACATGCCATCTGGAGATGGTGATGGTCCCTGGTAGGAGGCTGTCTACGTGCGAGCCCTCCTTTTTCCTATCCTTGGAGAAGGAGCATGCAGTGTCAATTGGCAGACTCATCCGAACCAGTGAGTAAAAGGTGTGGGATGGCATCATTTCTTCCGAAAAATAGCAATTTAATTTAAATTTGCTTTCCCTTTCTTTATTATTACACAGTCCTTTTTAGGGGGTGTTGAATTTTCATTTTATTTAATTTTGTCTAGTTTAATTTTTTAGTTTTACTGGTTAATTCAAATGAGTATGTATAGCCGAAGAAATGCAACTTGTGAATCAAAACTGTTGTCATTTTCATAAGGTTGTAGGATCACTACATAGGAAACAAAAACAGGCCTGTAAAAAAAAAATGAAATACCGCAATCAAATTATGCCTCCCTGTATCAACAGCCCACCACCCATCAACTCAATTGTTTTTTCATATTTGGGAGATTTGATTGCTGGTCCAGATTTATAACTATCAAACTTGCTACTTACAAAATTTACTATAAATGACTTCAATATTTTATCATTTTAAAATGTTTCAACTTTGGTGTACATTGTTGGAAGAAAGAACTTGCAATTATACTGAGTCTTTCATGTTCTCATGACATTTCAGAGTGGATTTACAAATTTGCAAACAGCAGGATTCCACAAAGCAATGAGATACATGAATGGTTAATCCATTTTGACCATGATATTGTGAACAATAAATCCTGATCAGGTCACTGCGAGCACTCTGATTTCGGATTCTGCAATGGGATTTTCTAAGCCCAATCGAGAAAACAGGTGAGGGACTCAATTAAATAATTTGTTTGAAGTACAGTTCCTCCAGAAATGTGGCACCTCTTCCATTCTATATTGAAGTGTCAGGCTAGATTATTAATTTTTAGTGGGGCTTGATTACACAACCTTTTGCCTCAGGCCAAGATTGCTCTATAAATATAATTTTATATAAACATAATGGTTATGGCACGGTGGCCCAGTGGTTAGCACTGCTGCCTCACAGCGCCTGTAGACCCGGGTTCAATTCCCGACTCAGGCGACTGACTGTGTGGAGTTTGCACGTTCTCCCCGTGTCTGCGTGGGTT
>NC_057711.1:127419037-127439985 GCF_004010195.1 Chiloscyllium plagiosum
GTAGGGGTATGGGTGGGTTGCGCTTCGGCGGGTCGGTGTGGACTTGTTGGGCCGAAGGGCCTGTTTCCACACTGTAAGTAATCTAATCTAATCTAATCTAATAATGATAAGGCTCGGTCAACTCCTTCAATTACAGATAGATTGCTCGATCAGATGAGCACTGTCAGAAATATTCAAATTGCACAGCAAAATAAAGTTTAAAGTCATGGGTTCATTCACTGAGCTGGTGTGTTTTTTTGCAAAAGTTTCATCACTAGGCGACATCATCAGTGCATCTTTGATAAGGTGTCGGTGGTTGTGCTGCCTAGTATTTATGAGTCTCTGTTTGTTGATACTTCCGGTTCTGAATCTGAGTGGTTTGTATACAGGGTCCAGTTCAATGTATCTATTGAGTGAGCTCTATGTTGCCTGTGCTTGGATGGTTCCACTGTTCCAGTTGAATTTGTGTCCTTTATTGTCTGTGTGGTTGGAAATGAGAGACTGCTGGTCATGTCTGGTAGTGGCAAGTTGATGTTTGTGCACTCGAATGGTCAGTTTTCTTTCAGTTTGTCCTATGTATACTGTTTTTCACAGTCTTGGTAGGGCATCTTGTAGACAGTTTTTGTCCTGTTAGATGTGAGTATTGGGTCTTTAAACTTCGTGAGGAGTTGGTGGAAGATGCTTACTGGTTTGTGGACCACTAAGATCCCCAGCTTCTGAGTAGTTGAGTGGTTATCTCTGATATGTCTTTGATGTATGGTATGTTCGCTATTGTGTCTAGTTGTGTAGCGTTTTCTTCTTTGGGTTTGTCCTGTAAGTATCGGAGGATAGTGCTCTTGGGGTACCTGTTTCGTTTATATCCTTCGATATAAACGAAACAGGTATCTGTTCTGCCTTCTGGAGTTCTGGGTTGCTGCAGTGTGTCCTTGCTCATTTAAATAATATTCTAATGAAACTCCATTTGTGGGTGCTGGGGTGGTTGCTGTTATAATTCAGTATCTGGTGAGAATGGGTATTCTTGTACACATTGGTCTGGAGTTCCCCGGTAAGTATGCGTTCCACTAATATGTCCAGTTTAGAAAAAGTTTATTCTTTCAATTAATAGTGGTGTATCAATGGTCAGATGGTCTGGAATTTAAGCATTAATTTGTACTTGCTCTGCTCTGATTCGAATGAGCAACTGAGATGTTACCTGCATATTCTGTTTTTGTTGCAGATTTCAACAATTGTGGCTTTCTTTGTATAAATTGTAAATTCGACTGCATGCTTTGAAATACTACAAAGCTTAAATGAAAAGGTGACCTTTCAAGCTCAAGATCATCTGATCCAACAAACAGAACCATTGACTGGGTACAGTTGTTGAGATCTTTCTCAGGTGGTCTGGCATTAATTCCCCATCTGTAAAAGGTCACCACGAATGCGAAAGATAATGGTAACTTGCAATTTTGGAACAGGAAAACTGAATATCCAACTGGAGAAAAATAGTAAATTTTTGTCTTTATCAACCGCTGGTCCTATATAAGCAAAAAAATGAAGGGAAAATCCAGGATGGATTAATGTATGCCAGTCGGAGGTCACCTGACTTGTCCACTACTTCAACTTTGTATGCAATATCTCAGAGCATGACACTGTCTTCCATTTTGATTACATCCCTTCCCAGAATGTTTTATTTCCATGCAAACAATAGAGATCTAGAATAATAGAATCCCTACAGTGTGGAAACAGGCCATTCAGCCCAACAAGTCCACACTGACCCTCTGAAGAGAATCCCACCTAAACCCATTCTACATCCCACTCTACATTTACCCCTAACTTACACATCCCTGAACACTCGGGGCAATTTTTTGCATGGCCAATTCACCTGACCTGCACATTTTTGGACTGTGGGAGGAAACCTGAGCACCTGGAGGAAACCCACGCAGACAGGTCACAGCTGACTCCTTTCTAAAAAATCCTTAACAATTGAAAACGGTAAAGATTGACTACTAACTGCACAGTGTAACCAAAATGTATTTGCAGGACTTAGTCTGAATTCTATGCCAAATATACTTATTGAGGTACAATATGTATTAGTCTATAAAACTGCACTTCTTAAAAAAGCTTTCCCAATGCCTCAGCGGATAAGTGGAAAGTTGACAAGTCCCTAATTCCATTCCTTCTCTGTGCTTAATTTATTTCTGCCAAAATAGAAATTAGCATAGGACAGCTGGTGGAAATAAACTTTAAGGAAATGGATATCAGCCTGGGTTAGAGCCTCTGACCTTTTTAAAGCTTTTATCTAGCTTTAGTAGCTACTGGGAAGAATAGATTTAGGCTAGATTCCTGTCAATGGTCAAAGTTCACCAATATTCATATTTAATTTTAAAAATGAAAAATTGTCAGTTGGAAGAAATATCTGAGAGCTGGGGAGTCAACCTTCAAAACGAGTTAGTAGATTCAAGTGAGGGAGGAAACAAACTGTAGTCACTTACTAATAATTTAATCATACGCTGGTTTCAATGTAGCAATGCACAAACCTCTTGCAAGGATGCCTACCTTGAAGAAGTTCTCCTCCTCCCTCCACAAGAATCTCAGTGAGTGTCTCTCTCACTGCAACCCTCTGGTCATCTCCTCTGCCCCGAAGCTCTTCAACCATGTACTGACAGCACTGTCCTGATGACCTGACCTACCTGCTAATCCCCCTTCCCACCTATCTGCTCCACCCTCCCCTCTGACCTATCACCTCCATCACCTACTGTACTCTTTGCTACCTTCTCCCACCCTCCTTGACGAAGCTGACTCAGAACTGACATTTTGTGCGGGTAGTTCAAGGGTTCTCTTCCTCGAGCTAAGGAAGAAGCCAGGTTTTATACTAATTTTGTACAATAAGGCTAAATAGAAACGGGGAAAAATACAATGCATGTGGAAATGGAGCTTTCTAGTTACAATGATGATAATCGATAAACAGTTATCGGATGAATGCCTTATTGCGATAAAATTCAACATCCTGACAGTATCAATCAGATTGGAGATTCCAGTCCTCTTCGAAGATCAGTGCTAATGTTTGCTCTGAAACAATATAGTGCTTCCATTGTGTTGTACTGGGAGCAATGCTGTTGGTGGTGCCTTTCTGTGTGAACTGTTCTGTGTATGGCTTTGACATTGCTGAGTTATTAGACGGCCCTCGGGGCTTCGGGACATCTGTGATGATCTGAAATTGTTAGTGGGTGTTGGGAGGTGTATTCCCTTGTCTTATGAGTGCTGTCTGGTTTCATTTTTCAGCCTGCTTTGTCCCTGCTGAGGCATTCTGTGTGTTTTTGGCATAGTTTGACCAAGATTGCTTTCCTATGTTTTGTGTGGGCCCATTATGGGTTGGCAGGTTTGCAGCTCATTTCCCACAGGAACTTGTCGAACGCGTTACTGAAGGCCAAAAAGATCAAATCTACCATTCTGCCCTCATCAATCCTCTTTGTTACTTCTTCAAAAAAACTCAATTAAGTTTGTGATACCTGTTTTCCCACGCACAAAGCTATATTGACTATCCCAAATCAGTCCTTGCCTTTGCAAATACATGTATATCCTGTCCCTCAAGATTTCCTCCAACAAATTGCCCAGCACCACACTTCAGGCTCACTGGTATATAGTTTCCTGGCTTGTCCTTACCATTTATCTTAAACATGTTAGCCAGCATCCAGTCTTCCAGCAACTCAACTGTGGCTATCGATGATACAAATATTATCAGTAAGAGGCCCAGTAATCGCTTCCACAGCCACCCTCAGAGCTATCGGGTAGACCTGATCAGATACTCCTACTGCATGAGTACTCTTCTAAGGATTCATTTGATCTATCCCTCCTATGCCTGATAAAGGCTTCCTTCTTTTTTCTTAACCAAACCTACAATTTGTTTAGTCATCCTGCATTCCCGATACATAACCGCTTTTCCTTTCAAACTAACAGGAATATAATTTCTCTAGACCCTCGGTAGCTCATTTCTGAAGGCATCCCATTTTCCAGCCATCCCTTTATCTGCCCCAATTAGCTTTTGAAAGTTCTTGCCTAATACCATTAAAATTGCCCTTTCTCCAATTTAGAACTTCAAGTTTTAGACCAATCCATCCTTTTCCATCACTATTTGAAAAATAATAGAATTTTGGTTGCTGGCTCCAAAGTGCCTTCGCACCGACTCCTCAGTCACTTGCCCTGCATTCCTTTCCAAGAGAGGTCACGTTTTGCTCCCTCTCTAGTGGTTACATCCACACACTGAATCAGAAAATGTACTTGTACATGATTAACAAATTCCTGTCCATCTAAATCGTTAACAGTATGGCAGTCCCAGTCTATCTTTGGAAAGTTAAAATCTCCGACCATAATTACGTTATTATTCTTACAGATAACAGATATATCCTCATAAATTTGTTTCTCAATTTCCCCCTGACTGTTAAATAATAGAATCCCTACAGTGTGGAAACAGGCCATTCAGCCCAACAAGTCCACACTGACCCTCTGAAGAGAATCCCACCTAAACCCATTCTACATCCCACTCTACATTTACCCCTAACTTACACATCCCTGAACACTCGGGGCAATTTTTTGCATGGCCAATTCACCTGACCTGCACATTTTTGGACTGTGGGAGGAAACCTGAGCACCTGGAGGAAACCCACGCAGACACGGGGAGAATGTGTAAACTCCACACAGACAGTCACCTGAGGTGGGAATCAAACCTGGGTCCTTGGTGCTGTGAGGCAGCAGTGCTAACCACTGAGCCACCATGCCACCCCATCTTAGGAGAATGGAAACCTGAAACAGATACAGACAATACTGATGAAATTCTGGAGGTCTGGCAGCATCTGTGGAGAGAGAAATAGAGTTAATATTTTCAAGTCCACTGACTATTCTTCAGAACTGACAGAATACAGGAAAAAGTGGTACTTACCTTGATGGCAGGGGATAGGGAAGGGAAAGGACCGAGTGGATAATTGGAAATGGAACATTTGTATGAATATGTGCGCATGAGAGAGATAAAAAGAGTGAGGAAACGTTAGGCAGACAAAGTGATATTTGATAGTAAGCCTGGGGTAGGTAGGTGTTAGTGAGGATGATGAGTGGGTGAAAACGAGTGAAAGCAGCCCATGTTATGACAGGACCTGGGGTACATGCTCTAAAAATTATTGAACTCCAGTTTGTGTTCTGAAATGACATGCTGCTCTTCCAGCTTGCACTGAGCCAGAAACACTGCAGCAAGCCTGAGACAGAGGTGTTTGGTCAGGGAACATGATAGTGTGTTGAGATGGCAGGCAGCTGGAAGCTGGGGTCATTTTTGCAGAGAGAATACAGGCATTTTGCAAAGCAGTCACCCAATTTGTGTTTTGTTTCCATGTTGTGTAGGCGACAGCATTGCAAACAAAGAATACAGTTGACTAGACTGAGTAAAGTGCAAGTAAATCACTACTTCACCTGAGAAACTGTGTCTGGGGCTTTGGATACTGAAGAGGGCGGAGCTAAATGGGTAAGTTGTGCACATTCTGTGATTGCTTGGGAAAGTGCTCGTGGTGGTTGGCAGTGGAGGAATGGATCAAGGTGTCCAAAGTGTTGGGGATGACTGGAACAGGTATTGCCAGATCCGCTGAACTTCTCCAGCAATTTCTGTTTTTCTATCTTGTCTAGATGGGTTTGATCGCAGCCAACCAGCATATTTTCTATTATTCAGACCCACTTTACATCTCTAACACTTCATTCCTACCATTTGTACTGCTTTTGTCATTTGATCTGGGTGTCCTAAATATCTGTTCCACTCACTTCTCCTTGCCCTGTCAATATCATAAAACCATCACTTTCCAGCAATTCCAAAGTTATCACTTGACCCGAAACAGTAATTCTGTGTCTGTCTCTCTCCCCGTAGATATGTCTGATGTTCTAGGTGTCTCCAGCATTTTCTATTTTTATTTCAGATGTCCAGAAACCACAGTATTTTGTTTTTTCCCAATATATAAATGCTAAGATTATCATCAATACTTAGGTCACATTTCAACTTTGCTGCCTCAGTATCTTTGCAACATTGGCATGATGTCTGAAGCAAAGTCTGGTAAAAAGTCCAACTGATGGGCAGTACCAAGTAATGCACAAGAACTCTAAATCACAATTGCTGGTAATTGGATTATTTCTGTACATTTAGATGTCTTCTTGTGCAGTGGAAACCTATTACTTTTTAAGCCTAATCATACACCTAATTTTGCACAAAGTGCATCTTTAGCATTGAAGTTATTCACCAAGAGAAAACTTTGAAAGGTACACTGAGGGTGATTTGAGAAGCCTATTATTACGTGAATTCAAATCTGGTAATTTGACCAAACCAGCGGTCAAATCTGGGCATTCGCACTCTGTAAGAAATGAGCTCTAATGAACAACAGGTTTAAGAATTGTGTCATGAGGGAAATATAATTTTAATTACTCAATATTTAAAGCCTTTGTTGTGAAGGCAGTTGTGGTGATCTTTCATGAATCAATTGGGAGAGGGAGGGTCCCACAGGTCTGGAAAATGGCTAATGTAACATCATTCATTTAAGAAGGGAGGGAGGCAGAATACAGGAAAGTACATACCAGTTCGCCTGGCCTTGGTCTTTGATAAGATTTTAGAGTCCATTCTTCAGGATGAGAGATTACAGAGTATTTTGAAGTGCATGGTAAAACAGGCTGAGTCA
This sequence comes from Chiloscyllium plagiosum, assembly GCF_004010195.1. NCBI lineage: Eukaryota > Metazoa > Chordata > Chondrichthyes > Orectolobiformes > Hemiscylliidae > Chiloscyllium > Chiloscyllium plagiosum. Next base: position 127,425,697 of record NC_057711.1, read on the forward strand.
GCACAGCTTCGTTAAGGGGAGGTCATGCCTAACAAATCTCTCAGAATCCTTCAACGAGGTAAACAGCAAGTTAGACAAAGAAGACAGAGTTAACCTGCTCTATTCAGATTCCAGAAGGCCCTTATCAAGGTGCTACACAGGCGGCTGCTAAATATTTAACAGCCCATGGTGCTAAGGGCATGACACTGACATGGATAGAGGCCTGGAAGAAGGCAGAGTGGGATAAAAAGAGGTCTTTTTCACTGGCAGCCAGTGACTAGCGGAGTTCCACAGGGGTCAATATTGGGATCATAACTATTCGTACACTAATGATCTGGACAAAGGAACTGAGGGCATTGTTGAGAAGTTGACAGATGATACAAGGATAGGTGGAATAAATGTGGGAAAGTGAATTTATGCACTTTGGCAGGTACAGTAGAGGTGTAAGCGTTTTTAAATGGGGGAAGTCTTCATAAACCTGAAACACAAAGGGATTTTGCAATCCTAGTTCAGGATTCTCAAGGTTAATATAGAGGTTCAGTTGGTAGTGAGGAGGGCAAAAGCAATGTTAGCATTCATTTTGAGAGGCCTAGAATACAAGAAGAGCAATGCACTGTTGAGGCTGTAAAAAGGCTCTTGTCATGCTGCATTTGGAATATTGTGGCTGTTTGGGGCCCCATACCTAACGATGTGCTGACGCCTTGGAGTGGGGGGTCCAGAGGAGGTTTACAAGAATAATCCTGGCGATGAATCACATGCAATATGAGGAATGGTTGAGGACTCTGGGTCTGTACCCGCTGGAAATTAGATGGATGATGGGCTGAAATTTCATTGAAACTTCAAAGATACAAGAGGTCTGGATAGAGTGGCCATGGAGAAGATGTTTCCACTAGTAGGAGAGACTAGGACCCGAGTGCACAGCTTCAGAGTGAAAGAACAACTCTTAAGAACTGAGATGAGGGTGAATTTCTTCAGCCAGAGAGTGGTGAATCTGTGGAACTCATTGCTGCAGAAGGCTGTGGAACCCAAGTCATTGAGTATATTTAAGACATTGATGGGTTCTTGATTAATAAGGAGATCATGGGTTCTGGGAAGAAGGCAGGAGAATGAGGTTAAGAAACATATCAGCCATGATTGAATGACAGAGCAGACTCAAGGAACCTAATGGTTTAATTTTACTCCTATAATTTATCATCTATTCTTACAAATTTGTTGAATGAGCTTTATATCTTCTCACTAAGCATGTAATTTCAAGAGTCATTGTTTCAAAATTAATAATATTGCTTTCACACTACTCAGTTGACTGATAAAGAAAAGCCTTATTATGTAGTATTGTCATTAGATAAATAACTAATAGAAATGTAAATAATTGAGCAAGTTTTCAAAATAAAATACTAGCAAAGAAATCAATGGTGGGTATTTGTGGCAATATCAGCTCTACCAAAGTTGGGCATAATTTATTTTCTTGTGAATGCTGAGTTCTTACATTTTATATTGTAATTATTAATTGATGCTTGTTCATCAAAAATTTGCTTATAATTATTAAAAAAACAGTAGTTCAATAAAAAATGCATCATGAGGCTTAGCAGTCCTGACTGTACATGGTTTCAGCTCAGGTAAACACATGAAAATTTGAAATTTCTATTGTTTTAGTTAACACGAGCATTCATTTCAGAAAATTAAAAGGACTGAATACTGAATCAGCAGCATTAATAAAGGTACAACATAATTCTTGAAAATAACATCATGATTGGAAAACAATTCTGAAGTCCAAAACATATTCTGTAGCTTTTATCAAAAAGCATTGCAAATCAATGAATGAAAAAGAAGTTATGTTAGTTAACCCTTTTATGAAATGCAACGCAGACTTCAATCACTGCTCAAGTCATCTTCTTCCAAAACCCAGATTGTGCATGTTATGAGCCTCCTTCCCACAAAGCTTACAGGCTGCCTTTTTCTTTGTTGAATGTGGACCAGGGAAAAAAAATTAACAGTGGAGTCTTAGGTACTCAATGCCCTGAAACACAATCTTAGAAAATTCTCTAAGTCACCTTGTTACAGACACAAAACAGCTACTTTGATACTTTCAGCAGCTACACAGCAGTACTTTCCATCCTCAAAAGGTAGGATGTGCATACGTATCATTAACTGTTCCTGGAACCCACGATGAATGTGCCTGGAGAAAGTTTGGTCTGCTCTTAGGCATATACTGTCAATAAATGTAATTACATTGCTAAAACACTAAAAATCAGTAAATTGTATTAATTGTAGAGATGATTCCAGCAGTGCAGCAATCACCACTAAATTGCTGTTGCATAACTGCAATGTTCTGATCATCAATGAGGTAAATCACTACACATCAGACATATAACAGGCAAAACAAATTTAGTTTGGAGTCCAAAGAGTTTAGCAAGTAGTCAAAAACAATACAACCCTTTTTAGAAAGTGAAATGATGTTATGCAGATACTTTATTATAAATAGGAGTGTTCTCAAATGATTTGTTCTAAGCTGAAGGGGTATTTCAGGATACAAAGCTACAGGAATGAAGATACATGCCTACTTGCAGCATGTTTCCATTGAAGAAACAAGGAGTCATCTAAAGTCACTGTACACAGTATACAGAATACATACATTTTCAGACATTTAGAGCTTGGTCACCAGTACCTGTAATCTCGTGAGAGTATATTCCCACATAAAAGTTTTAAAAGCAAACATACAATCATACTTTTGTTCACATAGTTTTAAAAAATACTGCAGATGCTGAAAGTCAACAATTTAAAGTCTGAACATAAATTAAAAAGTCTAGAATAGTTCTTTCCCACTTGAAGCTTAAAGCACTTTTGTGGCATTATTTCCATCACATCAGTTTTGAATTCTGAGTTTGATTCTGACATGTGAAGCACTTTTATAAAGCCTGCAGGAGGAACATGATTGACAGTACCCTCAAGTGTTTTGAATTTCCCCAGTTTTAGGCAAAAAGATCAAAATAATCCATTTTGAAAGCATTTTCCATAGGATGCTAAAATATTCATAAATTTAATTCACCTTAATGCTTTGAAAATCTTCTTTGGAAGAGGCGACTTGGAAACAAAAGCATAACAATGTAAAAATGTGAGGTAAAACCCTTTGAGAGAGTGTCCTTGAATGTCAGGATACAGTTCTATTGTATCCACCATTTAGATGTTTTTCAAGCCAGAGTTCTGCCAATTGCATTGTTGATCCAAATGTACTTGCTTTGGACCCTAAGCACATCTTGTATTGCTTAGGATCTATATTGGGATCACAGTGAACAGGGTGGTAAACGTGGACAACACCAATTTCTTGACTTCTAAAGGCATTCAAGCCAACGGAGATGACTTTTGTAAAAAGATCCACATCTTCTAGTCCCCAACCTTGAATGGAGGTATCAAACCCACCAACATGCAACAAATCACTTTTGTATATGCAAACTATTCCAAAGCCATAATCCCGCCAGAAACCGGTCTTCTTTGTGAAAACAAAGTTATTATCATTTACTGGATTGCCGCCATAAACTATTTTTGGATCATATTGACTAAAGATTACAGGAAAATAAACCTGTTCTCCCTGAATTGTATTGTCCCTACACCGTTGCACAAAGTCTGGAGTAAATATTAAGTCGATATCACAGAAGAGCAGTAAACTGTTATTATGAAATGAGGAAGAGCCCATTTCTAGGGCTAGGCCTCTTGAAAATTCCCCTTTCATAGGGAGAATGGTCATATCTGCTTTAGGATATTTCAGGTTAAGCTCTCTCATTAACTCCATGTGCTTGCCTTTCTCCGGGTTTGGATCAGAATTGAACAACAATATGAATAGTTTTACATTCTGATTTGGAATAAGGCAAGTCTTCTCAAAGTTCTCCATGAACCGGACAAATGTCTCATATCTTCCAGTGAGAGGGACAAGGATGTGAACTTTCTGATCATTTCGTTGTTTAAGCTCTTTGGTGATCTCTGTGAATTGGAATGGCGAGAAGATCTTCAGTGAGTTTGAAAGGAATGAGAAAGACTGAGAGTCACTGTTTATGCTGTCTGCAAGCTCTCTGGCATTAAGTTCTTCAGCTTCCTTCATGAATGCTTTACTGAAAGATTGTTGAATGTAGGCATGACGTCTTACAGGAACAGTCACCTTTCTCCCTTTGTGTTTCTTGTAAAGTAGCAACAGATCCATAATGTATTCTGCTCCATGCATTGGGTTAACTCTGCGATAGCCATACTGAATTTCTTTAAATTCTATTACACGTCCTCTGGTCTTAGAGTTCCAATTGATCATCTCCATAACCTGCATTATAGTGTCATCCAGTGCGGCACGAAGCGCACTGTTGATACCCTGACGAGGGATTTGTGTTTCCACCATGCTAAAAAGATGTTTTCCAGTAAGGAACTCCCATTCAAGGACCTCATTCCTGTCATGAGGCTGGAAGCGCATAAAGGATGGCATCATTCCAAGTTGCTGATCTTCCTTACGTACTTCAGTGTTGCTGAGTTTGCTCATAGAAACACTTTCTCGATGCAATTGAATGGTTCGATGACGTAGTTCTGAAACTTTACGAGTCAGCAAGTAGTTATGTAATCTATATTGATAATCAGGCCTTTTGTTCGGGTGGAGTGTTATCGCATTATGGATCTTGCTGTTACGCAAATCCTGAATATACCCCTTCTTGTTGTGTTCATAGTTTTCATAGAACAATTGTTGCATCTGAGGAATTGAAAAACACTAAATGTTACTTTACTGCTGAAGCAAAGTAAATATCAAGATAATTTTATGCATTGACATTACACAATATTTATGAGGGTAAACACAACCTTAAAATAAGTAAACAAGAAACAGAATAAATTCTCAGAAATGATCATTTCTTGGTAAAATTGCAAAGAATTTGTTAGACACCCACTGTAATAGTCATTGGCTGTAAACATGTTTTCATACCGCAGAATAAATTGCCTTTTGTGGAAAACTGCTGTTTTAACCATGCCACAATCTGCAACCCAGGTGATAATTTTAAGGGCTTCCTGCAAAGCTATTTACTAACAGAATTCGATACTCATGGCAGCAAAGATTTTCTGTCAAATGGGGAAATCCAATCAATATTTTCTACAACAAAGACAGAAACTGCTAGAGGACCTCCCAGGTCCAGGAACAATAGACAGAAAGCAGAGTTAACATTTTGAGTCCAATGACTCTTTTCATAACAGGTTCTTTCACATGCACTTGACCAATATTTCCTATGTGTTCTTCATCTATACTGGTTTCATATTCACATGATTCATCTTTATTTATTTTTTCCATCTAATTATATAAAGGATCTTGATTTTAATTACAATCAATAGTTGCACTAACAGATAATTATAATATTTTCATTTAAAAATCTATACAATTACGTCATTCTGTTTGGAAATTAGATAACCTTGAATAAAAATCCTGCACTCTTTTCTTGATAATTCAGCAGCTGAGAGAAGAAACATCACAGACGAAAATGTAGAAGCATATATCAGCTAGTTTGAATTGCATGACTGCCCCTACCAATTCCTGGAGTGTATTTGAATCTAGAACTTCCAGATCAGAGGCTGAGGCTATACCTTTTGAGCAACAGACCCCCATTTTCTCTGGTGTTTGCTGAAAAATCTTCAACTATGTTCTGGCCCCAACTTACATGTTTGAGGTACTAACCCCTACCTTAGGTGTTTGACCACAACACTTGCAGAGACCAGGGACAGTTTGAACCATCATGAAGATATATGCCTAAATTCATGGTAAACATTGTTTAATACATGCAAATAATATAAATACCTCCAGGCATCTTCCATCATTCTCTTATTTGTTTAGGGTTGGTGATGTCACTGGCCAGTTGATCCTTAGTTGCTCTTTGAGAAGTAAATAGAATCCTAACTTCTCCCCTTTTCATACCTTCATTTATACCCATCTTACATCTCTCTACCACCATCAGCAATGCATTTGGCCTTTGCTCTGGGTACTCTGTCAATCTGTTCCACTCACTCTAGATTTTGTTGAATTCAATTTTTGCATGTTTTTATACATTTTCAGGAGGTGGGCATTGTTAGCTGGACAGCATTTATCATGCATCTCTAATTGAGAAGATGGTGGTCAGTTGCCACTGTAGACCTTTTGCTGTAGGTAGGCCCACAATAGTGAGGCAATTCCAGGATTTTGACCCAGCAACAGTGAAGGAACGGCGATATAGTTCAAGTTAAGATGGAGAGTGACATGGAGGGGAACTTGCAGGTGGTGATGTTCCCATGTGTGTGCTGCCCTTGTCCTTCTATATGGAAATAATCTTTCCTAGGTACTCTGGTGAATTTCTGCAGCATCCTGTAGATGGCACACACTGCTGCTACACTGAGTGTTGGTAGTGAAGGGTGTAGTGAATGCTTGAGGACAGCTGAAAATTAAGTGGGCCGCTTCTATCATTGAAGGTCAACGAGTGATCATTAGATTCTCTCTAGTTGAAGATAAGCTAATCCTATCACCTGGCATGGATGTTACTGATCATTCATCAATGCAAGTCTGTGTATTGTTCATGTCCTTTTACGTTTGACACTGACTACATTGATGCCTGAAGAATCAATAGTTGTGCTGGACATTATGGCTGATGATTGCCCTATCCCCGCTTTTAACCTTAAGATCATTGATGAAGCAAGTGAAAATGGTTGCGTCTAGGGCACTGTCCGAAGGAACTCGGGTTCTTGTGGAGCAGTAATGTCCCTGCCTCCGGGTTAGCAGGCCTGGGTTCAAGTCCTACATGCTGCAGTGGTGTGTCACAACAAGTTCATTAAAGACACTTAAACCAGTCAGGCCGAATAGCCTGTTTTCTGCTGTATTCTCTGTCTAACTCCATGAAGAACTCCTACATTAACATGTATGATTCTAAACAGCAGAGTTTTTCTCCAATTTGCAAAAGTTCAGTTCTGCCAGGGTTCCTTGATGCTACACTGTCAAATGGAGCCTTGATGTCCCTCTCACTTCACCTATGGTGAAAACTCATATGCCCAGAACATAAGTCTGGGGGGGTCGAAGTTACTGGTCCAGTGACATTACTACTATGTCACTGATTCCCCAGCTCATTACTCAACAGCAATTTCAGAAGTGAGAGGCTTGTAATAATGTATTAGTGTGCTTTATGTTTTAAAAACTCAGGGGAGTCGTCAGTCATTAATAATTAATATCCAGGTTCTCTTACGACAAATTACCATGAAGTGTAACAGGAGTCTTTTTCTGGCATTGTCTTGTATCCATTGCTGAAATATGAAAGCCATGAATAAAGTATCAGAAAGAATCTCAAAAAAATAATCCACGTGCGATTGACAAAGATCCTTCATAAGTTTGTGCCTTAACATTTCAGCAGCCCCATTAAATCTCTTGACATAACTAATATAATTATAGTGAAGCTCACTCAGTGGAATGTATCCAAACTGTTACATTTGTTCTGTTTTCATTCATTGAGGTAAGGAGATGAGTGAAAGAAATATGGGGTTTGTTCTCCCATTTAATGCTTGTGCAGTGAATGACTTCACAGAAACAAAGTTTGGATCTTTTCCTTATTGCAGTTCTTTTCCACAGCTTGATAAAAAAGATGAATTGGCTAATTACTACATTACTGTGTATAAATGAGCATTGCTACATCACTGTTTCTAAAAATAAACCTCAAATAACATAAGGCTATGGAAAAAGTTTCTTTTACCCTGTTATAATTTAATGAGGATTAAAATAAACATGTTCCTCAATTAGCAGTATTGCTATATGCAACCAATTACACTAACATATTAAAAAGCATTTTCCAGACCACAATATATTTAATAGTTTCATGCATGTCTGCAAATCATACAATATCTTACCTAGATACTACTGCTCAGGTTTGAATGGCACATTGACAACTGACATTAGGTACATTAAGTCCTTCTATCAGGTAAAGCAGAATGCACATGAGCACCTCAAATTCATAATGGGGCAGAAATGTGATGAAGGACATTAGGTCAATGAAAGCATATTCTAGTAGCCTTGCTATTCTCTTCCACCATATGAATTGTGCAAGAAATCAACAACCATCTGAAGAAACTAGCTCTGCCTTTGGTAGCATGTTGTAGCTAACAAAGTGTAAGTGTCTGGTACGGTTTCCTGGGAGTTCTCTATGTGTCAAGGAACATAATAATCTCAAAAGAAAACTGCCGATCATTTGAAAATTTTGAAATTGTTGTAAATAGATAAAATTAGTATATTTTAAGGATTAATTGGTTTATGGTAAAGGTAATGCACATTTCCAACATTACAACAGTGACCACACTCAAGGCCCAGTGGTTATGAAACAATTATATAAGTTGAAGTCTTCTTTTTAATTCATGGAGCACTTTTGGACTCAGGATATTTTATTCTCTTACAGACAATTCTTAATAAAATACATCCATGGAAAATGGGCATTGTTGGGTAGGTGAACATTTATAGCTCACCCCTAACAAAGGGTTAGTGATGATGGCTGCCTTTGTGAATGGAAAGCTGATTGTTTCATACATCAATGATTTAGACTTGAACATGGGGTGCCACAATTGGGAAATTTCCAGATGACAGCAAAATTGGTCATGTAATAGATTGAGGATTGGCTGTCTAACAGAAGGCAGAGAGTTGGGATAAAAGGTTCTTTTTCAGAATGGCAGCCGGTGACGAGTGGTATCCCGCAGGGTTCAGTGCTGGGGCCACAGCTGTTCGCATTATATATTAATGATTTGGATGAGGGAACCGGGGGCATTCTAGCGAAGTTTGCCGATGATACGAAGTTAGGTGGACAGGCAGGTAGTACTGAGGAAGTGGAGAGGCTATAGAAGGATCTAGACAGGTTGGGAGAGTGGTCCAGGAAATGGCTGATGGAATTTAACGTGAGCAAGTGCGAGGTCTTGCACTTTGGCAAAAGGAATAAACGCATAGACTACTTTCTAAATGGTGAGAAAATTAATAAAGCCAACGCACAAAGGAATCTGGGAGTGCTAGTCGAGGATTCTCTAAAGGTAAACATGCAGGTTGAGTCCGTGATTAAGAAAACAAATGCAATGTTGTCTCTTATCTCAAGAGGGTTGGAATATAAAAGCAGAAATGTACTACTAAGACTTTATAAAGCTCTGGTTAGGCCCCATTTGAAGTACTGTGTCCAGTTTTGGTCCCCACACCTCAGGAAGGACATACTGGCACTGGAACGTGTCCAGCGGAGATTCACACGGATGATCCCTGGAATGACAGGTCTAACATATGAGGAACGGCTGAGGATACTGGGATTGTATTCGTTGGAGTTTAGAAGATTAAGGGGAGACTTAATAGAGACGTACAAAATAATACATGGCTTGGAAAAGGTGGATGCTAGGAAATTGTTTCAGTTAAACGAGGAGACTAGAACCCGTGGACACAGCCTTAGAATTAGAGGGGGTCATTTCAGAACAGAAATGCGGAGACATTTCTTCAGCCAGAGAGTGGTGGGCCTGTGGAATCTATTGCCACGGAGTGCAGTGGAAGCCGGGACGCTAAATGTCTTCAAGGCCGAGATTGATAGATTCTTGTTGTCTAGAGGAATTAAGGGCTACGGGGAGAACGCTGGTAAGTGGAGCTGAAATGCGCATCAGCCATGATTGAATGGCGGAGTGGACTCGATGGGCCGAATGGCCTTACTTCCACTCCTATGTCTTATGGTCTTATGGTGCAGAGGGTAGCTGTAAACTCCAAAATGATATCGATGGATTGGTGGCATTGGCGAATAAATGGCAGATGGATTTCATCTCTGATAATTGGGAGGTAATACATTTAGGGAGGTAAAACAGTAAAAGAGAATACACGATAAACAGGAATATACTGAGAGGGGTAAATGAAGTGAGAGATCTTGACATACAAATGCACAAGCCCCTAAAGGTAGCAGTACAGCTGGATAAGGTTGTAAAGAAGGCATATGGAATACTCTCCTTCATTGACAGAGGTACAGAATACACAACTAGGGAAATAATGATGAATCTGTAGAAGACGCTGGTGAAGCAGCTGCATACAGTTCTGGTCACCATATTATAGGAAAGATGCAATTCCTCTGGAGAGTGTGCAGAGAAGATTTACCAGAACGTTTACCAGAAGAATTACGAGACAGGAGAAACCGGTTTCCCTTGGCAGAAAGTTCAAAAGCTAGGGGCCATTGATTCAAGGTAAGGGACAAAACGGTGGCTCAGTGGTTAGCACTGCTGCCTCACAGCACCAGGGATCTGGGTTCGATTCCAGCCTCAGGCAATAGTCTGTGTGGAGTTTGCACATTCTCCCTGTGTCTGCGTGGGTTTCCTGTGGGTGCTCCGGTTTCCTCCCACAATCCAAAGATGTGCAGGTCAGGTGAATTAGTCATGCTAAATTGCCCATCGTGTTAGGTGCATTAGTCAGAGGTAAATGCAGAGGAATGGGTGTGGGTGGGTTACTCTTTGGAGGGTCAGTGTGGCCTTGCTGGACTGAAGGGCCTGTTTCCACACTGTAGGGATTCTAATTCTAATTAGAGGGATCATGAGGAAAAGCATTTTTTTTTAAATGGAGAGGGTGGTAGGTGTCTGGAATTTGCTGCCTGAATAAGTAGTGGAGGCAGAGATGTTGAACTCTTTCAATAAGTACCTGGATCTGCATCTTAAGTGTTATAAGCTACAGGGCTATGGGCCATGTGCAGTAAGATGGGATCAGGAAGGGTCTGCGTGTGTCTTTGGGTGGGCATGGACATGATGGTCCAAATGGACCCCCTTTTGTACTGTAACATTTCTATTGTTCTAACTGCTCTTGAGAAGGTGGTGATGAGCGGTCTCCTTGAACTGCTAGTCTTTGGGGTTGATAAAGGGTGGAGCTGGAAAAAGCACAGCAGCTCAAGCAGAGGAGAAGGAGAATTGATGTTTTGGGCAGCATGTCATTGTTAGGGTGAAGGAAAAGCTGGCAGGTTTAGGGATCCCTGGCTGAGGCTGTGGTCAGGAAAAAGAAGACGGCATACATTGGGTTCAAGCTATCGGGCTCAAGTGAATCCCCAGACAACTATAAAAAGTGTAGGAGCAAACTGAAGAGGGAAATTAGAAAAGCAAAAAGAGGGTATGAGATGGACCTGGCAGATAAGGTTAAAGATAACCCCAAGAAGTTCTATAGCTATATTAAGAGTAAAAGGGTAGCTGGGGAGAGAATAGGTCCCGTTAAAGATCAGCATGACCATTTAGGTGTGGGGGAGATTGTTAATGAATATTTCTCCTCAGTGTTTACTAAGCAGAGAATCACAGATGCTAAGGAAATAAGGGAAACAAGTGGGAATGCATTGGACTGCATACATACCAGAGAGGAGGTGTTTGCAGCCTTAAAGTGCATTAAGGTGGATAAATACCTTGGTCCTAATTAAGTCTATTCTCCCCAAAGCCTGTCCACTATCTACAATTCACAAATCAGGAGTGTGGGAGTCGCGGGAAGAAATTGCAGAGGCCCTTGCAGAGATTTTTGCTTAAACTTTAGTCACTGGTGAAGTTCCAGAAGACTGGGAGGTGGCTAATGTTGTTCCATTGTTTAAGAAAGGTAGCAAAGAGAGGCTAGGGAGCTACAGGCCAGTGAGCCTGACATCAGTGGTAGGCAAGTTGTTGGAGTGGATATTTAGAGTAAGGACCAACCAACCAACCAATATTTGGACAGTTAAGGCCTGATTAGAGATAGTCAGTATGGATTTGTGCACAGGAGGTCATGTCTGACAAATCTTTTAGGGTTTTTTTAATAGGTAACCAAGAGGATAGATGAGGTTAGTGCAGTGGGTTTTGTCTAGATGGACTATAGGAAGGGCTTTGATAAAGTTCCACACGCAGGCTAGTCATGAAGGTTAGGTTGCATGGAATCCAGGGAGAGCTAGCTAACTGGATTCAAAATTGGCTTGATGGTAGGAAGCAGAGGGTGATTGTTGAAGGTTGTTTCTGAGACTGGAGGCCTGTGACTAGTGGTCACAGGGGTCGGTGCTGGGACCTTTGTTATATTTACATATGTGATCTGGATGTCAATGTACCAGACACGATTAGTAAGTTTGCAAATGATACAAAATTCAGAGGTATCATTGATAGCAAGGATGTTTATCAAAAATTACAGAGGGATCTTCATTAGATGGGAAAGTGGGCTGAGGATGGGCAAATGCAATTCAATACAGAGAAATGTGAGGTTCTGCACTTTAGAAAGTCAAATCAAGGTAGTAAATGGTAAGGTCCTGAGTGTGTTGTGGAACAGCAGGACCTAGGAGTACAAGGACACAGTTCATTGAAAATGGCATCACAGGGAGACAGGGTGGTGAAGAAGGCATTTGGTGTGCAGGCCTGCATTAACTGAGGCACTGGGTATAGGAATTGGGATATTAAATTACAGTTGTGTAAGTCATTGGTGAGGCCGCATGAAGAATGGTTTGCAGTTTTGATCACCCTGTTAGAGGAAGGTCAAAATTCAAATGACACCAGGATTTTTTGAAATTGCAAATTTTCGGAGCTCCGCTCCTTCCTCAGGCATGGTATAACTTGATGTCAATTGATTTTTGACCTGGTCCACCTCAGTCCAACTCCAGCTTCTCCACATCATGTTAAAGGAAGGACATAGTTAAACTGGAAAGAGTGCAAGGAAGATTTACAAGGATGTTGCTAGGACTAGTAGGCCTGAGTTATAGGGAGAGATTGACCAGGATAGGACTTTATTCCTTGGAATGTAGGAGAATGAAGGGTGACCTTAATAAGGTGTATAAAATCATGAGGGGTAATGGATCAGCTAAATGTTGATAGTCTTTTTGCTAAGGATGGGGAATTGAAAACTAGAAGGCAAATGTTTGGAGGGCAAGACATTCCTGGGGGAAAGGCAATTATGATGTGATTAGACAAGATTTAGGATGCATATGATGGGGAAGGAAACTGCAGTGGATGGGCACAACAGAAATGTGGAGCTTATTCAAGGAACAGCAACTGCGTATCCTTGATAAGTATGTACCTGTCAGACAAGGAAGACATTGTTGAGCGCAGGAGCCTTGGTTTACTAAGGACGTTGAATCTCTTGTCAAGAGGAAGAACGCTTATGTTCGGATGAGAACTGAAGGCTCAGTTAAGGTGATTTAGAGTTACAAGGTAGCCAGGAAAGACCTAAAGAAAGAGCTAAGACGAGCAAGGAGACATGAGAAGTTGTTGATGGATGAGATCAGGGAAAATTCTAAAGTTTTCTATAAGTATATTCAGGAATAAAAGAATGACTAGAGTAAGATTAGGGCCAATCAAGGACAGCAGTGGGAAGCTGTGCATGGAGTCAGAGGAGATAGGGGAAGTGCTAAATGAATATTTTTCATCAGTATCCACACTGGAAAAAGACAAATGTTGGATCTTCAACATACCACGACAATATTTATCATGCTCAGTCAGCTCCTTTTGCAGTCTTTTTACCAGAAATTACTGCAACACTCTCATAGGAACACATATCTGCTTAGACTTGGAAGCATGTCAAGTCTATGCATAAAATCCCAAATGATTAAATGTTGAAATAAAGGACAAAGATGTCCTTTGTCTAAGTTTTAGCATAGTTCGGGTCAGATGTTGCTGTAAAAAATGGCTGCCAGTAAATGAGATAGTTTAATTTCAACTGAAGTCAGAACTGACGAGGCTTAGTCAGCTTTCCATCTTCAAAAATTAGTTTAGCATCTTTAATTTGGTGAAAAAATAAATTATAACAGAAAACCAAAACAATATCAGGATATTTTTTGGTTAGTATCCTTTTTAGTCAACAGAAGCTCAGGCTGGATGTGTACATCTAGGGAGCCATGATTTTAAAATAAATGATCAATACCATGTGGTAAAATCCATTTTAGGCAACGCACTGCAAAATGGGCTCTAACAAATTGGCAGCCTCTTCACATTCTGCCCTATTTCTTTATCTATGGAAAAGAAAATCAAGCATGAAATAAATGATGTTGCCAATATCATATCAGGGCAGAGGAAATGACCTGGGAGTTGCAGTGGGAGAGGGACTCGCTGAGATTCTTGTAGAGAAAGGAGCAAAACTTCTTCAAGGCAGGCATCCTTGCAAGAGGATTCGCAGTAGGGTTAAAATCAACTAGGTAAAAACAATGACTGCAGATGCTGGAAACCAGATTCTGGATTAGTGGTGCTGGAAGAGCACAGCAGTTCAGGCAGCATCCGAGGAGCAGTAAAATCGACGTTTCGGGCAAAAGCCCTTCATCAGGAATAAAGACAGAAAGCCTGAAGGGTGGAGAGATAAGCTAGAGGAGGGTGGGGGTGGGGAGA